>NW_024060681.1:0-21965 GCF_016432855.1 Salvelinus namaycush | reverse complement strand
ATCTACTGTCTCTTATATTATGACAGACCAGCCAGATCTACTGTCTCAATTATATTATGAACAGACCAGCCAGATCTACTGTCTAATTATATTATGACAGACCAGCCAGATATACTGTCTCTACTATATTATGACAGACCAGCCAGATCTACTGTCTCTATTATATTATGACAGACCAGCCAGATCTACTGTCTCTATTATATTATGACAGACCAGCCAGATCTACTGTCTCTACTATATTATGACAGACCAGCCAGATCTACTGTCTCTACTATATTATGACAGACCAGCCAGATCTACTGTCTCTACTATATTATGACAGACCAGCCATATCTACTGTCTCAATTATATTATGACAGACCAGCCAGATATACTGTCTACTATATTATGACAGACAGCATATCTACTGTCTCATTATATTATGACAGACCAGCCATATCTACTGTCTCAATTAATTATGACAGACCAGCCAGATCTACTGTCCTCTACTATATTATGACAGACCAGCCAGATCTACTGTCTTTACTTATTATGACAGACCAGCCAGATCTACTGTCTCTACTATATTATGACAGACCGCCAGATCTACGGTCTCTACTATATTATGACAGACCAGCTAGATCTACTGTCTCAATTATATTTTACAGACCAGCCAGATCTACTGTCTACTATATTATGACAGACCAGCCAGATCTACTGTCTCTACTATATTATGACAGACCAGCCAGATCTACTGCCTCTACTATATTATGACAGACCAGCCAGATCTACTGTCTCTACTATATTATGACAGACCAGCCAGATCTACTGTCTCTACTATATTATGACAGACCAGCCAGATCTACTGTCTCTACTATATTATGACAGACCAGCCAGATCTACTGTCTCTACTATATTATGACAGACAGCCAGATCTACTGTCTCTACTATATTATGACAGACCAGCCAGATCTACTGTCTCAATTATATTATGACAGACCAGCCAGATCTACAGTCTCAATTATATTATGACAGACCAGCCAGATCTACTGTCTCAATTATATTATGACAGACAGCCAGAACTACTGTCTCAATTATATTATGACAGACCAGCCAGATCTACTTGTCTCTACTATATTATGACAGACAGCCAGAATCTACTGTCTCAATTATATTATGACAGACCAGCCAGATCTACTGTCTCAATTATATTATGACAGACCAGCCAGATCTACTGTCTCAATTATATTATGACAGACCAGCCAGGTATACTGTCTCTACTATATTATGACAGACCAGCCAGATCTACTGTCTCTATTATATTATGACAGACCAGCCAGATCTACTGTCTCTATTATATTATGACAGACCAGCCAGATCTACTGTCTCTACTATATTATGACAGACCAGCCAGATCTACTGTCTCTACTATATTATGACAGACCAGCCAGATCTACTGTCTCTACTATATTATGACAGACCAGCCATATCTACTGTCTCAATTATATTATGACAGACCAGCCAGATCTACTGTCTCTACTATATTATGACAGACCAGCCATATCTACTGTCTCAATTATATTATGACAGACCAGCCAGATCTACTGTCTCAATTATATTATGACAGACCAGCCAGATCTACTGTCTCAATTATATTATGACAGACCAGCCAGATCTACTGTCTCAATTATATTATGACAGACCAGCCAGATCTACTGTCTCAATTATATTATGACAGACCAGCCAGATCTACTGTCTCAATTATATTATGACAGACCAGCCAGATCTACTGTCTCAATTATATTATGACAGACCAGCCAGATCTACTGTCTCAATTATATTATGACAGACCAGCCAGATCTACTGTCTCAATTATATTATGACAGACCAGCCAGATCTACTGTCTCTACTATATTATGACTGACCAGCCAGATCTACTGTCTCTACTATATTATGACAGACCAGCCAGATCTACTGTCTCTACTATATTATGACAGACCAGCCAGATCTACTGTCTCTACTATATTATGACAGACCAGCTAGATATACTGTCTCAATTATATTTTGACAGACCAGCCAGATCTACTGTCTCAATTATATTATGACAGACCAGCCAGATCTACTGTCTCAATTATATTATGACAGACCAACCAGATCTACTGTCTCTACTATATTATGACAGACCAGCCAGATTTACTGGCTCTACTATATTATGACAGACCAGCCAGATCTACTGTCTCTTCTATATTATGACAGACCAGCCAGATCTACTGTCTCTACTATATTATGACAGACCAGCCAGATCTACTGTCTCTACTATATTATGACAGACCAGCCAGATCTACTGTCTCTACTATATTATGACAGAACAGCTAGATCTACTGTCTCAATTATATTTTGACAGAACAGCTAGATCTACTGTCTCAATTATATTTTGACAGACCAGCCAGATCTAATGTCTCAATTATATTATGACAGACCAGCCAGATCTACTGTCTCAATTATATTATGACAGACCAGCCAGATCTACTGTCTCTACTATATTATGACAGACCAGCCAGATCTACTGTCTCTACTATATTATGACAGACCAGCCAGATCTACTGTCTCTACTATATTATGACAGACCAGCCAGATCTACTGTCTCTACTATATTATGACAGACCAGCCAGATATACTGGCTCAACTATATTAAGACAGACCAGCCAGATATACTGGCTCTACTATATTAAGACAGACCAGCCAGATCTACTGTCTCTACTATATTATGACAGACCAGCCAGATCTACTGTCTCTACTATATTATGACAGACCAGCCAGATCTACTGTCTCTACTATATTATGACAGACCAGCCAGATATACTGGGTCTACTATATTAAGACAGACCAGCCAGATCTACTGTCTCTACTATATTATGACAGACCAGCCAGATCTACGGTCTCTACTATATTATGACAGACCAGCTAGATCTACTGTCTCAATTATATTTTGACAGACCAGCTAGATCTACTGTCTCAATTATATTTTGACAGACCAGCCAGATCTACTGTCTCAATTATATTATGACAGACCAGCCAGATCTACTGTCTCAATTATATTATGACATACCAGCCAGATCTACTGTCTCAATTATATTATGACAGACCAGCCAGATCTACTGTCTCTACTATATTATGACAGACCAGCCAGATCTACTGTCTCTATTATATTATGACAGACCAGCCAGATCTACTGTCTCTACTATATTATGACAGACCAGCCAGATCTACTGTCTCTACTATATTATGACAGACCAGCCAGATCTACTGTCTCTATTATATTATGACAGACCAGCCAGATCGACTGTCTCTACTATATTATGACAGACCAGCCAGATCTACTGTCTCTAGTATATTATGACAGACCAGCCAGATCTACTGTCTCTACTATATTATGACAGACCAGCCAGATATACTGGCTCTACTATATTAAGACAGACCAGCCAGAACTACTGTCTCTACTATATTATGACAGACCAGCCAGATCTACTGTCTCTACTATATTATGACAGACCAGCCAGATCTACTGTCTCTACTATATTATGACAGACCAGCCAGATCTACTGTCTCTACTATATTATGACAGACCAGCCAGATATACTGGCTCTACTATATTAAGACAGACCAGCCAGATATACTGGCTCTACTATATTAAGACAGACCAGCCAGATCTACTGTCTCTACTATATTATGACAGACCAGCCAGATCTACTGTCTCTACTATATTATGACAGACCAGCCAGATCTACTGTCTCTACTATATTATGACAGACCAGCCAGATCTACTGTCTCTACTATATTATGACAGACCAGCCAGATCTACTGTCTCTACTATATTATGACAGACCAGCCAGATCTACGGTCTCTACTATATTATGACAGACCAGCCAGATCTACTGTCTCAATTATATTTTGACAGACCAGCTAGATCTACTGTCTCAATTATATTTTGACAGACCAGCCAGATCTACTGTCTCAATTATATTATGACAGACCAGCCAGATCTACTGTCTCAATTATATTATGACAGACCAGCCAGATCTACTGTCTCAATTATATTATGACAGACCAGCCAGATCTACTGTCTCTACTATATTATGACAGACCAGCCAGATCTACTGTCTCTACTATATTATGACAGACCAGCCAGATCTACTGTCTCTATTATATTATGACAGACCAGCCAGATCTACTGTCTCTACTATATTATGACAGACCAGCCAGATCTACTGTCTCTACTATATTATGACAGACCAGCCAGATCTACTGTCTCTATTATATTATGACAGACCAGCCAGATCTACTGTCTCTAGTATATTATGACAAACCAGCCAGCTCTACTGTCTCTACTATATTATGACAGACCAGCCAGATATACTGGCTCTACTATATTAAGACAGACCAGCCAGATCTACTGTCTCTACTATATTATGACAGACCAGCCAGATCTACTGTCTCTACTATATTATGACAGACCAGCTAGATCTACTGTCTCAATTATATTTTGACAGACCAGCCAGATCTACTGTCTCAATTATATTATGACAGACCAGCCAGATCTACTGTCTCAATTATATTATGACAGACCAGCCAGATCTACTGTCTCAATTATATTATGACAGACCAGCCAGATCTACTGTCTCTACTATATTATGACAGACCAGCCAGATCTACTGTCTCAATTATATTTTGACAGACCAGCCAGATCTACTGTCTCAATTATATTATGACAGACCAGCCAGATCTACTGTCTCTACTATATTATGACAGACCAGCCAGATCTACTGTCTCTACTATATTATGACAGACCAGTCAGATCTACTGTCTCAATTTTATTATGACAGACCAGTCAGATCTACTGTCTCTACTATATTATGACAGACCAGCCAGATCTACTGTCTCAATTATATTTTGACAGACCAGCCAGATCTACTGTCTCAATTATTTTATGACAGACCAGCCAGATCTACTGTCTCTACTATATTATGACAGACCAACCAGATCTACTGTCTCAATTATATTATGACAGACCAGCCAGATCTACTGTCTCAATTATATTATGACAGACCAGCCAGATCTACTGTCTCAATTATATTATGACAGACCAGCCAGATCTACTGTCTCTACTATATTATGACAGACCAGCCAGATCTACTGTCTCTACTATATTATGACAGACCAGCCAGATCTACTGTCTCAATTATATTATGACAGACCAGCCAAATCTACTGTCTCAATTATATTATGACAGACCAGCCAGATCTACTGTCTCAATTATATTATGACAGACCAGCCAGATCTACTGTCTCAATTATATTATGACAGACCAGCCAGATCTACTGTCTCTACTATATTATGACAGACCAGCCAGATCTACTGTCTCAATTATATTTTGACAGACCAGCCAGATCTACTGTCTCAATTATATTATGACAGACCAGCCAGATCTACTGTCTCTACTATATTATGACAGACCAGCCAGATCTACTGTCTCTACTATATTATGACAGACCAGTCAGATCTACTGTCTCAATTTTATTATGACAGACCAGTCAGATCTACTGTCTCTACTATATTATGACAGACCAGCCAGATCTACTGTCTCAATTATATTTTGACAGACCAGCCAGATCTACTGTCTCAATTATTTTATGACAGACCAGCCAGATCTACTGTCTCTACTATATTATGACAGACCAACCAGATCTACTGTCTCAATTATATTATGACAGACCAGCCAGATCTACTGTCTCAATTATATTATGACAGACCAGCCAGATCTACTGTCTCAATTATATTATGACAGACCAGCCAGATCTACTGTCTCTACTATATTATGACAGACCAGCCAGATCTACTGTCTCTACTATATTATGACAGACCAGCCAGATCTACTGTCTCAATTATATTATGACAGACCAGCCAAATCTACTGTCTCAATTATATTATGACAGACCAGCCAGATCTACTGTCTCAATTATATTATGACAGACCAGCCAGATCTACTGTCTCAATTATATTATGACAGACCAGCAGATCTACTGTCTCAATTATATTTTGACAGACCAGCCAGATCTACTGTCTCTAATATATTATGACAGACCAGCCAGATCTACTGTCTCTACTATATTATGACAGACCAGCCAGATCTACTGTCTCTACTATATTATGACAGACCAGCCAGATCTACTGTCTCTACTATATTATGACAGACAAGCCAGATCTACTGTCTCTACTATATTATGACAGACCAGCCAGATCTACTGTCTCTACTATATTATGACAGACCAGCCAGATCTACTGTCTCAATTATATTATGACAGACCAGCCAGATCTACTGTCTCAATTATATTATGACAGACCAGCCAGATCTACTGTCTCAATTATATTATGACAGACCAGCCAGATCGACTGTCTCTACTATATTATGACAGACCAGCCAGATCTACTGTCTCTACTATATTATGACAGACCAGCCAGATCTACTGTCTCTATTATATTATGACAGACCAGCCAGATCTACTGTCTTTACTATATTATGACAGACCAGCCAGATCTACTGTCTCTACTATATTATGACAGACCAGCCAGATTTACTGGCTCTACTATATTATGACAGACCAGCCAGATCTACTGTCTCTACTATATTATGACAGACCAGCCAGATCTACTGTCTCTACTATATTATGACAGACCAGCCAGATCTACTGTCTCTACTATATTATGACAGACCAGCCAGATCTACGGTCTCTACTATATTATGACAGACCAGCTAGATCTACTGTCTCAATTATATTATGACAGACCAGCTAGATATACTGTCTCAATTATATTTTGACAGACCAGCCAGATCTACTGTCTCAATTATATTATGACAGACCAGCCAGATCTACTGTCTCAATTATATTATGACAGACCAACCAGATCTACTGTCTCTACTATATTATGACAGACCAGCCAGATTTACTGGCTCTACTATATTATGACAGACCAGCCAGATCTACTGTCTCTTCTATATTATGACAGACCAGCCAGATCTACTGTCTCTACTATATTATGACAGACCAGCCAGATCTACTGTCTCTACTATATTATGACAGACCAGCCAGATCTACTGTCTCTACTATATTATGACAGAACAGCTAGATCTACTGTCTCAATTATATTTTGACAGAACAGCTAGATCTACTGTCTCAATTATATTTTGACAGACCAGCCAGATCTAATGTCTCAATTATATTATGACAGACCAGCCAGATCTACTGTCTCAATTATATTATGACAGACCAGCCAGATCTACTGTCTCTACTATATTATGACAGACCAGCCAGATCTACTGTCTCTACTATATTATGACAGACCAGCCAGATCTACTGTCTCAATTATATTATGACAGACCAGCCAGATCTACTGTCTCTACTATATTATGACAGACCAGCCAGATCTACTGTCTCAATTATATTATGACAGACCAGCCAGATCTACTGTCTCAATTATATTATGACAGACCAGCCAGATCTACTGTCTCTACTATATTATGACAGACCAGCCAGATCTACTGTCTCTACTATATTATGACAGACCAGTCAGATCTACTGTCTCAATTTATTATGACAGACAGTCAGATCTACTGTCTCTACTATATTATGACAGACCAGCCAGATCTACTGTCTCAATTATATTTTGACAGACCAGCCAGATCTACTGTCTCAATTATTTTATGACAGACCAGCCAGATCTACTGTCTCTACTATATTATGACAGACCAACCAGATCTACTGTCTCAATTATATTATGACAGACCAGCCAGATCTACTGTCTCAATTATATTATGACAGACCAGCCAGATCTACTGTCTCAATTATATTATGACAGACCAGCCAGATCTACTGTCTCTACTATATTATGACAGACCAGCCAGATCTACTGTCTCTACTATATTATGACAGACCAGCCAGATCTACTGTCTCAATTATATTATGACAGACCAGCCAAATCTACTGTCTCAATTATATTATGACAGACCAGCCAGATCTACTGTCTCAATTATATTATGACAGACCAGCCAGATCTACTGTCTCAATTATATTATGACAGACCAGCCAGATCTACTGTCTCAATTATATTTTGACAGACCAGCCAGATCTACTGTCTCTACTATATTATGACAGACCAGCCAGATCTACTGTCTCTACTATATTATGACAGACCAGCCAGATCTACTGTCTCTACTATATTATGACAGACCAGCCAGATCTACTGTCTCTACTATATTATGACAGACCAGCCAGATCTACTGTCTCTACTAATATTATGACAGACCAGCCAGATCTACTGTCTCTACTATATTATGACAGACCAGCCAGATCTACTGTCTCTACTATATTATGACAGACCAGCCAGATCTACTGTCTCAATTATATTATGACAGACCAGCCAGATCTACTGTCTCAATTATATTATGACAGACCAGCCAGATCTACTGTCTCAATTATATTATGACAGACCAGCCAGATCGACTGTCTCTACTATATTATGACAGACCAGCCAGATCTACTGTCTCTACTATATTATGACAGACCAGCCAGATCTACTGTCTCTATTATATTATGACAGACCAGCCAGATCTACTGTCTTTACTATATTATGACAGACCAGCCAGATCTACTGTCTCTACTATATTATGACAGACCAGCCAGATCTACTGGCTCTACTATATTATGACAGACCAGCCAGATCTACTGGCTCTACTATATTATGACAGACCAGCCAGATCTACTGTCTCTACTATATTATGACAGACCAGCCAGATCTACTGTCTCTACTATATTATGACAGACCAGCCAGATCTACGGTCTCTACTATATTATGACAGACCAGCTAGATCTACTGTCTCAATTATATTATGACAGACCAGCTAGATATACTGTCTCAATTATATTTTGACAGACCAGCCAGATCTACTGTCTCAATTATATTATGACAGACCAGCCAGATCTACTGTCTCAATTATATTATGACAGACCAACCAGATCTACTGTCTCTACTATATTATGACAGACCAGCCAGATTTACTGGCTCTACTATATTATGACAGACCAGCCAGATCTACTGTCTCTTCTATATTATGACAGACCAGCCAGATCTACTGTCTCTACTATATTATGACAGACCAGCCAGATCTACTGTCTCTACTATATTATGACAGACCAGCCAGATCTACTGTCTCTACTATATTATGACAGAACAGCTAGATCTACTGTCTCAATTATATTTTGACAGAACAGCTAGATCTACTGTCTCAATTATATTTTGACAGACCAGCCAGATCTAATGTCTCAATTATATTATGACAGACCAGCCAGATCTACTGTCTCAATTATATTATGACAGACCAGCCAGATCTACTGTCTCTACTATATTATGACAGACCAGCCAGATCTACTGTCTCTACTATATTATGACAGACCAGCCAGATCTACTGTCTCTACTATATTATGACAGACCAGCCAGATCTACTGTCTCTACTATATTATGACAGACCAGCCAGATATACTGGCTCTACTATATTAAGACAGACCAGCCAGATATACTGGCTCTACTATATTAAGACAGACCAGCCAGATCTACTGTCTCTACTATATTATGACAGACCAGCCAGATCTACTGTCTCTACTATATTATGACAGACCAGCCAGATCTACTGTCTCTACTATATTATGACAGACCAGCCAGATATACTGGCTCTACTATATTAAGACAGACCACCCCGATCTACTGT
Organism: Salvelinus namaycush; assembly: GCF_016432855.1. Lineage (NCBI taxonomy): Eukaryota > Metazoa > Chordata > Actinopteri > Salmoniformes > Salmonidae > Salvelinus > Salvelinus namaycush. The sequence continues at coordinate 12,166 of NW_024060681.1, read as the reverse complement.
CTCTACTATATTATGACAGACCAGCCAGATCTACGGTCTCTACTATATTATGACAGACCAGCCAGATCTACGGTCTCAATTATATTTTGACAGACCAGCTAGATCTACTGTCTCAATTATATTTTGACAGACCAGCCAGATCTACTGTCTCAATTATATTATGACAGACCAGCCAGATCGACTGTCTCTACTATATTATGACAGACCAGCCAGATCTACTGTCTCTACTATATTATGACAGACCAGCCAGATCTACTGTCTCTATTATATTATGACAGACCAGCCAGATCTACTGTCTTTACTATATTATGACAGACCAGCCAGATCTACTGTCTCTACTATATTATGACAGACCAGCCAGATTTACTGGCTCTACTATATTATGACAGACCAGCCAGATCTACTGGTTCTACTATATTATGACAGACCAGCCAGATCTACTGTCTCTACTATATTATGACAGACCAGCCAGATCTACTGTCTCTACTATATTATGACAGACCAGCCAGATCTACGGTCTCTACTATATTATGACAGACCAGCTAGATCTACTGTCTCAATTATATTTTGACAGACCAGCTAGATCTACTGTCTCAATTATATTTTGACAGACCAGCCAGATCTACTGTCTCAATTATATTATGACAGACCAGCCAGATATACTGTCTCAATTATATTATGACAGACCAGCCAGATATACTGTCTCAATTATATTTTGACAGACCAGCTAGATCTACTGTCTCAATTATATTTTGACAGACCAGCCAGATCTACTGTCTCAATTATATTATGACAGACCAACCAGATCTACTGTCTCTACTATATTATGACAGACCAGCCAGATTTACTGGCTCTACTATATTATGACAGACCAGCCAGATCTACTGTCTCTTCTATATTATGACAGACCAGCCAGATCTACTGTCTCTACTATATTATGACAGACCAGCCAGATCTACTGTCTCTACTATATTATGACAGACCAGCCAGATCTACTGTCTCTACTATATTATGACAGAACAGCTAGATCTACTGTCTCAATTATATTTTGACAGAACAGCTAGATCTACTGTCTCAATTATATTTTGACAGACCAGCCAGATCTAATGTCTCAATTATATTATGACAGACCAGCCAGATCTACTGTCTCAATTATATTATGACAGACCAGCCAGATCTACTGTCTCTACTATATTATGACAGACCAGCCAGATCTACTGTCTCTACTATATTATGACAGACCAGCCAGATCTACTGTCTCTACTATATTATGACAGACCAGCCAGATCTACTGTCTCTACTATATTATGACAGACCAGCCAGATATACTGGCTCTACTATATTAAGACAGACCAGCCAGATATACTGGCTCTACTATATTAAGACAGACCAGCCAGATCTACTGTCTCTACTATATTATGACAGACCAGCCAGATCTACTGTCTCTACTATATTATGACAGACCAGCCAGATCTACTGTCTCTACTATATTATGACAGACCAGCCAGATATACTGGCTCTACTATATTAAGACAGACCAGCCAGATCTACTGTCTCTACTATATTATGACAGACCAGCCAGATCTACGGTCTCTACTATATTATGACAGACCAGCTAGATCTACTGTCTCAATTATATTTTGACAGACCAGCTAGATCTACTGTCTCAATTATATTTTGACAGACCAGCCAGATCTACTGTCTCAATTATATTATGACAGACCAGCCAGATCTACTGTCTCAATTATATTATGATAACCGCAGGCAGAACAGCTGAAACTGGAATAGCAGCAAGGCCAGGCGGACTGGGGACAGCAAGGAGTCACCACGGCCGGTAGTCCCGACGTATGGTCCTAGGGCTCAGGTCCTCCGAGAGAAAGAAAGAGAGAAGGAGAAAATTAGAGAGAGCCAAGATTTTCAAAATGTTCATAAATGACAAGCATGGTCAAATAATAATCAGGAATAAATCTCAGTTGGCTTTTCATAGCCGATCATTAAGAGTTGAAAACAGCAGGTCTGGGACAGGTAGGGGTTTCGTAACCGCAGGCAGAACAGTTGAAACTGGAATAGCAGCAAGGCCAGGCGGACTGGGGACAGCAAGGTGTCAGCATGCCCGGTAGTCCTGACGTATGGTCCTAGGGCTCAGGTTCTCAGAGAGAAAGAGAGAACGAGAGAATTAGAGAGAGCATACTTAAATTCACACAGGACACTGGATAAGACAGGAGAAGTACTCCAGGTATAACCAACTGACCCTAGCCCCCCGACACATAAACTACTGCAGCATAAATACTGGAGGCTGAGACAGGAGCGGTCAGGAGACACTGTGGCCCCATCCGAAGAAACCCCCGGACAGGGCCAAACAGGAAGGATATAACCCCACCCACTTTGCCAAAGCACAGCCCCCGCACCACTAGAGGGATATCCTCAACCACCAACTTACAATCCTGAGACAAGGCCGAGTATAGCCCACAAAGGTCTCCACCACAGCACAAACCAAGGGGGGGCGCCAACCCAGACAGGAAGATCACGTCAGTAACTCAACCCACTCAAGTGACGCACCCCTCCTAGGGACGGCATGAAAGAGCACCAGCAAGCCAGTGACTCAGCCCCTGTAACAGGGTTAGAGGCAGAGAATCCCAGTGGAGAGAGGGGAACCGGCCTGGCAGAGACAGCAAGGGCGGTTCGTTGCTCCAGAGCCTTTCCGTTCACCTTCACACTCCTGGGCCAGACTACACTCAATCATATGACCTACTGAAGAGATAAGTCTTCAGTAAAGACTTAAAGGTTGAGACCGAGTCTGCGTCTCTCACATGGGTAGGCAGACTGTTCCATAAAAATGGAGATCTATAGGAGAAAGCCCTGCCTCCCGCTGTTTGCTTAGAAATTCTAAGGACAATTAGGAGGCCTGCGTCTTGTGACCGTAGCGTACGTATTGGTATGTACGGCAGGACCAACTCGGAAAGATAGGTAGGAGCAAGCCCATGTAACGCTTTATAGGTTAACAGTAAAACCTTGAAATCAGCCCTTGCCTTAACAGGAAGCCAGTGTAGGGAAGCTAGCACTGGAGTAATATGATCAAATTTCTTGGTTCTAGTCAGGATTCTAGCAGCCGTATTTAGCACTAACTGAAGTTTATTTAGTGCTTTATCCGGGTAGCCGGAAAGTAGAGCATTGCAGTAGTCTAACCTAGAAGTAACAAATGCATGGATTAATTTTTCTGCATCATTTTTGGACAGAAAATTTCTGATTTTTGCAATGTTACGTAGATGGAAAAAAGCTGTCCTTGAAACAGTCTTGATATGTTCGTCAAAAGAGAGATCAGGGTCAAGAGTAACGCCGAGGTCCTTCACAGTTTTATTTGAGACGACTTTACAACCATCAAGATGAATTGTCAGATTTAACAGAAGATCTCTTTGTTTCTTGGGACCTAGAACAAGCATCTCTGTTTTGTCCGAGTTTAAAAGTAGAAAGTTTTCAGCCATCCACTTCCTTATGTCTGAAACACAGGCTTCTAGCGAGGGCAATTTTGGGGCTTCACCATGTTTCATTGAAATGTACAGCTGTGTGTCATCCGCATAGCAGTGAAAGTTAACATTATGTTTTCGAATAACATCCCCAAGAGGTAAAATATATAGTGAAAACAATAGTGGTCCTAAAACGGAACCTTGAGGAACACCGAAATGTACAGTTGATTTGTCAGAGGACAGACCATTCACAGAGACAAACTGATATCTTTCCGACAGGTAAGATCTAAACCAGGCCAGAACTTGTCCGTGTAGACCAATTTGGGTTTCCAGTCTCTCCAAAAGAATGTGGTGATCGATGGTGTCAAAGGCAGCACTAAGGTCTAGTAGCACGAGGACAGATGCAGAGCCTCGGTCTGACGCCATTAAAAGGTCATTTACCACCTTCACAAGTGCAGTCTCAGTGCTATGATGGGGTCTAAAACCAGACTGAAGCATTTCGTATACATTGTTTGTCTTCAGAAAGGCAGTGAGTTGCTGCGCAACAGCTTTTTCTAAAATTTTTGAGAGGAATGGAAGATTCGATATAGGCCGATAGTTTTTTATATTTTCCGGGTCAAGGTTTGGCTTTTTCAAGAGAGGCTTTATCACTGCCACTTTTAGTGAGTTTGGTACACATCCGGTGGATAGAGAGCTGTTTATTATGTTCAACATAGGAGGGCCAAGCACAGGAAGCAGCTCCTTCAGCAGTTTAGTAGGAATAGGATCCAGTATGCAGCTTGAAGGTTTAGAGGCCATGATTATTTTCATCATTGTGTCAAGAGATATAGTACTAAAACACTTAAGTGTCTCTCCCGATCCCAGGCCCTCGCAGAGCTGTGCAGATCCAGGACAGCTAAGCCCTGGAGGAATACGCAGATTCAAAGAGGAGTCCGTAATTTGCTTTCTAATGGTCATGATCTTTTCCTCAAAGAAGTTCATGAATTTATTACTGCTGAAGTGAAAGCCATCCTCTCTTGGGGAATGCTGCTTTTTAGTTAGCTTTGCAACAGTATCAAAAAGAAATTTTGGATTGTTCTTATTTTCCTCGATTAAGTTGGAAAAGTAGGATGATCGAGCAGCAGTGAGGGATCTTCGGTACTGCACGGTACTGTCTTTCCAAGCTAGTCGGAAGACTTCCAGTTTGGTGTGGCGCCATTTCCGTTCCAATTTCCTGGAAGCTTGCTTCAAAGCTCGGGTATTTTCTGTATACCAGGGAGCTAGTTTCTTATGACAAATGTTTTTCGTTTTTAGGGGTGCAACTGCATCTAGGGTATTGCGCAAGGTTAAATTGAGTTCCTCAGTTAAGTGGTTAACTGATTTTTGTCCTCTGACGTCCTTGGGTAGGCAGAAGGAGTCTGGAAGGGCATCAAGGAATTTTTGTGTTGTCTGAGAATTTATAGCACGACTTTTGATGCTCCTTGGTTGGGGTCTGAGCAGATTATTTGTTGCGATTGCAAACGTAATAAAATGGTGGTCCGATAGTCCAGGATTATGTGGAAAAACATTAAGATCTACAACATTTATTCCATGGGACAAAACTAGGTCCAGAGTATGACTGTGGCAGTGAGTAGGTCCAGAGACATGTTGGACAAAACCCACTGAGTCGATGATGGCTCCGAAAGACTTTTGGAGTGGGTCTGTGGACTTCTCCATATGAATATTAAAATCACCAAAAATTAGAATATGATCTGCTATGACTACAAGGTCTGATAGGAATTCAGGAAACTCAGAGAGGAACGCTGTATATGGCCCAGGAGGCCTGTAAACAGTAGCTATAAAAAGTGATTGAGTAGGCTGCATAGATTTCATGACTAGAAGCTCAAAAGACGAAAACGCCATTTTTTTTTTTGTAAATTGAAATTTGCTATCGTAAATGTTAGCAACACCTCCGCCTTTGCGGGATGCACGGGGGATATGGTCACTAGTGTAACCAGGAGGTGAGGCCTCATTTAACACAGTAAATTCATCAGGCTTAAGCCATGTTTCAGTCAGGCCAATCACATCAAGATTATGATCAGTGATTAGTTCATTGACTATAACTGCCTTTGAAGTGAGGGATCTAACATTAAGTAACCCTATTTTGAGATGTTAGGTATCACGTTCTCTTTCAATAATGGCAGGAATGGAGGAGGTCTTTATCCTAATGAGATTGCTAAGGCGAACACCGCCATGTTTAGTTTTGCCCAACCTAGGTCGAGGCACAGACACAGTCTCAATGGGTATGGCTGAGCTGACTACACTGACTGTGCTATTGGCAGACTCCACTAAGCTGGCAGGTTGGCTAACAGCCTGCTGCCTGGCCTGCACCCTATTTCATTGTGGGGCTAGAGGAGTTAGAGCCCTATCTATGTTGGTAGATAAGATGAGAGCACCCCTCCAGCTAGGATGGAGTCCGTCACTCCTCAGCAGGTCAGGCTTGGTCCTGTTTGTGGGTGAGTCCCAGAAAGAGGGCCAATTATCTACAAATTCTATCTTTTGGGAGGGGCAGAAAACAGTTTTCAACCAGCGATTGAGTGCTGAGACTCTGCTGTAGAGCTCGTCACTCCCCCTAACTGGGAGGGGGCCAGAGACAATTACTCGATGCCGACACATCTTTCTAGCTGATTTACACGCTGAAGCTATGTTGCACTTGGTGACCTCTGACTGTTTCATCCTAACATCGTTGGTGCCGACGTGGATAACAATATCTCTATACTCTCTACACTCGCCAGATTTAGCTTTAGCCAGCACCATCTTTAGATTAGCCTTAACGTCGGTAGCCCTGCCCCCTGGTAAACAGTGTATGATCGCTGGGTGATTCGTTTTAAGTCTAATACTGCGGGTAATGGAGTCGCCAATGACTAGGGTTTTCAATTTGTCAGAGCTAATGGTGGGAGCCTTCGGCGTCTCAGACCCCGTAACGGGAGGAGTAGAGACAAGAGAAGACTCAGACTCAGACTCCGACTCGCTACATAATGGGGAAAACCGGTTGAAAGTTTCTGTCGGCTGAATGAGCGACACCGGTTGAGCATTCCAACAGCATTTCCCTCCAGAAGCCATGAGAAAGTTGTCCGGCTGCGGGGACTGTGCGGGGGGATTTATACTAACGTTACTATCTGTACTTACTGGTGGCACAGACGCTGTTTCTTCCTTTCCTACACTGAAATTACCCTTGCCTAACGATTGCGTCTGAAGCTGGGCTTGTAGCACAGCTATTCTCGCCGTAAGGCGATCGTTCTCCTGTATATTATGAGTACAGCGACTGCAATTAGAAGACATCATGTTAATGTTACTACTTAGCTTCGGCTGTTGAAGGTGTTGACGAACCATGTCCAGATAAAGCGTCCGGAGTGAAAAAGTTGAATGAGGGAAAAAAGTTGCGATGGAAAAACTAAAAATATAAACGGTAATTAAAAACAAAAACAAAACAAAAAACGTAAAGTTGTCAGCTAGCAAAGTAAAGTAAAGTTGGCAGCAAAACGCACAGCAACAAAACGCACAGCAACACGTCTGCAGATTCAACAGGAAGTGACGTCAAATCTACTGTCTCTACTATATTATGACAGACCAGTCAGATCTACTGTCTCTACTATATTATGACAGACCAGCCAGATCTACTGTCTCTACTATATTATGACAGACCAACCAGATCTACTGTCTCAATTATATTATGACAGACCAGCCAGATCTACTGTCTCAATTATATTATGACAGACCAGCCAGATCTACTGTCTCAATTATATTATGACAGACCAGCCAGATCTACTGTCTCTACTATATTATGACAGACCAGCCAGATCTACTGTCTCTACTATATTATGACAGACCAGCCAGATATACTGGCTCTACTATATTATGACAGACCAGCCAGATCTACTGTCTCTACTATATTATGACAGACCAGCCAGATCTACTGTCTCTACTATATTATGACAGACCAGCCAGATATACTGGCTCTACTATATTAAGACAGACCAGCCAGATATACTGGCTCTACTATATTAAGACAGACCAGCCAGATCTACTGTCTCTACTATATTATGACAGACCAGCCAGATCTACTGTCTCTACTATATTATGACAGACCAGCTAGATCTACTGTCTCAATTATATTTTGACAGACAAGCCAGATCTACTGTCTCAATTATATTATGACAGACCAGCCAGATCTACTGTCTCAATTATATTATGACAGACCAGCCAGATCTACTGTCTCAATTATATTATGACAGACCAGCCAGATATACTGTCTCTACTATATTATGACAGACAGCCAGATCTACTGTCCTCAATTATTATTTTGACAGACCAGCCAGATCTACTGTCTCAATTATATTATAACAGACCAGCCAGATCTACTGTCTCTACTATATTATGACAGACCAGCCAGATCTACTGTCTCTACTATATTATGACAGACCACTCAGATCTACTGTCTCAATTATATTATGACAGACCAGCCAGATCTACTGTCTCTACTATATTATGACAGACCAGCCAGATCTACTGTCTCAATTATATTTTGACAGACCAGCCAGATCTACTGTCTCAATTATATTATGACAGACCAGCCAGATCTACTGTCTCTACTATATTATGACAGACCAGCCAGATCTACTGTCTCTACTATATTATGACAGACCAGTCAGATCTACTGTCTCTACTATATTATGACAGACCAGCCAGATCTACTGTCTCTACTATATTATGACAGACCAACCAGATCTACTGTCTCAATTATATTATGACAGACCAGCTAGATCTACTGTCTCTATTATATTATGACAGACCAGCTAGATCTACTGTCTCTATTATATTATGACAGACCAGCTAGATCTACTGTCTCTATTATATTATGACAGACCAGCTAGATCTACTGTCTCTATTATATTATGACAGACCAGCTAGATCTACTGTTCTATTATATTATGACAGACCAGCTAGATCTACTGTCTCTATTATATTATGACAGACCAGCTAGATCTACTGTCTCATTATATTATGACAGACCAGCTAGATCTACTGTCTCATTATATTATGACAGACCAGCTAGATCTACTGTCTCTATTATATTATGACAGACCAGCTAGATCTACTGTCTCTATTATATTATGACAGACCAGCTAGATCTACTGTCTCTATTATATTATGACAGACCAGCTAGATCTACTGTCTATCTTATTATGACAGACCAGCTAGATATACTGTCTCATTATATTATGACAGACCAGCTAGATCTACTGTCTCTACTATATTATGACAGACCAGCCAGATCTACTGTCTCTACTATATTATGACAGACCAGCCAGATCTACTGTCTCAATTATATTATGACAGACCAGCCAGATCTACTGTCTCAATATATTATGACAGACCAGCCAGATCTAATGTCTCTACTTATATTATGACAGACCAGCCAGATCTACTGTCTCTATTATATTATGACAGACCAGCCAGATCTACTGTCTCTACTATATTATGACAGACCAGCCAGATCTACTGTCTCTACTATATTATGACAGACCAGCCAGATCTACTGTCTCTACTATATTATGACAGACCAGCCAGATCTACTGTCTCTACTATATTATGACAGACCAGCCAGATCTACTGTCTCTACTATATTATGACAGACCAGCCAGATCTACTGTCTCTACTATATTATGACAGACCAGCCAGATCTACTGTCTCTAATATATTATGACAGACCAGCCAGATCTACTGTCTCTACTATATTATGACAGACCAGCCAGATCTACTGTCTCTACTATATTATGACAGACCAGCCAGATCTACTGTCTCTACTTATATTATGACAGACCAGCCAGATCTACTGTCTCTACTATATTATGACAGACCAGCCAGATCTACTGTCTCTACTATATTATGACAGACCAGCCAGATCTACTGTCTCTACTATATTAATGACAGACCAGCCAGATCTACTGTCTCTACTATATTATGACAGACCAGCCAGATCTACTGTCTCTACTATATTATGACAGACCAGCCAGATCTACTGTCTCTACTATATTATGACAGACCAGCCAGATCTACTGTCTCTTACTATATTATGACAGACCAGCCAGATCTACTGTCTCTACTATATTATGACAGACCAGCCTAGATCTACTGTTCTCTACTATATTATAACAGACCAGCCAGATCTACTGTCTCAATTATATTATGACAGACCAGCCAGATCTACTGTCTCAATTATATTATGACAGACCAGCCAGATCTACTGTATCAATTATATTATGACAGACCAGCCAGATCTACTGTCTCAATTATATTATGACAGACCAGCCAGATCTACTGTCTCTACTATATTATGACAGACCAGCCAGATCTACTGTCTCTACTATATTATGACAGACCAGCCAGATCTACTGTCTCTACTTATATTATGACAGACCAGCCAGATCTACTGTCTTATATATTATGACAGACAGATCTACTGTCTCTACTATATTATGACAGACCAGCCAGATCTACTGTCTCTACTATATTATGACAGACCAGCCAGATCTACTGTCTCTACTATATTATGACAGACCAGCCAGATCTACTGTCTCCTCTTATATTATGACAGACCAGCCAGATCTACTGTCTCTACTATATTATGACAGACCAGCCAGATCTACTGTCTCTACTATATTATGACAGACCAGCCAGATCTACTGTCTCTACTATATTAGACAGACCAGCCAGATCTACTGTCTCTACTTATATTATGACAGACCAGCCAGATCTACTGTCTCTACTATATTATGACAGACCAGCTAGATCTACTGTCTCTACTTAATATTATGACAGACCAGCCAGATCTACTGTCTCTACTATATTATGACAGACCAGCCAGATCTACTGTCTCTACTATATTATGACAGACCAGCCAGATCTACTGTCTCTACTATATTATGACAGACAGCCAGATCTACTGTCTCAATTATATTATGACAGACCAGCAGATCTACTGTCTCTACTATATTATGACAGACCAGCCAGATCTACTGTCTCAATTATATTTTGACAGACCAGCCAGATCTACTGTCTCAATTATATTATGACAGACCAGCCAGAACTACTGTCTCATATATATTATGACAGACCAGCCAGATCTACTGTCTCAATTATATTATGACAGACCAGCCAGATCTACTGTCTCAATTATATTATGACAGACCAGCTAGATCTACTGTCTCTATTATATTATGACAGACCAGCTAGATTACTGTCTATTATATTATGACAGACCAGCTAGATCTACTGTCTCTATTATATTATGACAGACCAGCTAGATCTAACTGTCTCTATTATATTATGACAGACCAGCTAGATCTACTGTCTATTATATTATGACAGACCAGCTAGATCTACTGTCTCTATTATATTATGACAGACCAGCTAGATCTACTGTCTCTATTATATTATGACAGACCAGCTAGATCTACTGTCTCTATTATATTATGACAGACCAGCTAGATCTACTGTCTACTATATTATGACAGACCAGCTAGATCTACTGTCTATTATATTATGACAGACCAGCTAGATCTACTGTCTTATATTATGACAGACCAGCTAGATCTACTGTCTCTATTATATTATGACAGACCAGCTAGATCTACTGTCTCTATTATATTATGACAGACCAGCTAGATCTACTGTCTCTACTGTCTCTACTATATTATGACAGACCAGCTAGATCTACTGTCTCTACTTATATTATGACAGACCAGCCAGATCTACTGTTCTCTACTATATTATGACAGACCAGCCAGATCTACTGTCTCTACTATATTATGGACAGACCAGCAGATCTACTGTCTCTACTATATTATGACAGACCAGCCAGATCTACTGTCTCTACTATATTATGACAGACCAGCCAGATCTACTGTCTCTACTATATTATGACAGACCAGCCAGATCTACTGTCTCTACTATATTATGACAGACCAGCCAGATCTACTGTCTCTACTATATTATGACAGACAGCTAGATCTACTGTCTCAATTATATTTTGACAGACCAGCCAGATCTACGGTCTTCAATTATATTATGACAGACCAGCCAGATCTACTGTCTCAATTATATTATGACAGACCAGCCAGATCTACTGTCTCAATTATATTATGACAGACCAGCCAGATCTACTGTCTACTATATTATGACAGACCAGCCAGATCTACTGTCTCAATTATATTATGACAGACCAGCAGACCTACTGTCTCTACTATATTATGACAGACCAGCTAGATCTACTGTCTCAATTATTTTTATGACAGACCAGCCAGATCTACTGTCTCAATTATATTATGACAGACCAGCCAGATCTACTGTCTCAATTATATTATGACAGACCAGCCAGATCTACTGTCTCTATTATATTATGACAGACCAGCCAGATCTACTGTCTCTATTATATTATGACAGACCAGCTAGATCTACTGTCTCTATTATATTATGACAGACCAGCTAGATCTACTGTCTCTATTATATTATGACAGACCAGCTAGATCTACTGTCTCTATTATATTATGACAGACCAGCTAGATCTACTGTTGCTATTATATTATGACAGACCAGCTAGATCTACTGTCTATTTTATATTATGACAGACCAGCTAGATCTACTGTCTATTATATTATGACAGACCAGCTAGATCTACTGTC
>NW_024060680.1:0-21965 GCF_016432855.1 Salvelinus namaycush | reverse complement strand
GTTGTGTATAGACTGACAGAGGGGGTGTGGGGGTTGTGTATAGACTGACAGAGGGGGTGTGGGTGTTGTGTATAGACTGACAGAGGGGGTGTGGGGCGTTGTGTATAGACTGACAGAGGGGGTGTGGGGTGTTGTGTATAGACTGACAGAGGGGGTGTGGGGTGTTTGTGTATAGACTGACAGAGGGGTGTGGGGTGTTGTGTATAGACTGACAGAGGGGGTGTGGGGCGTTGTGTATAGACTGACAGAGGGGGTGTGGGGTGTTGTGTATAGACTGACAGAGGGGGTGTGGGGTGTGGGGTGTTGTGTATAGACTGACAGAGGGGGTGTGGGGTGTTGTGTATAGACTGACAGAGGGGTGTGGGGTGTTGTATATTGGCATTAGAGGGGGTGTGGGGCGTTGTGTATAGACTGACAGAGGGGGTGTGGGGGTTGTGTATAGACTGACAGAGGGGGTGTGGGGCGTTGTGTATAGACTGACAGAGGGGGTGTGGGGTGTTGTGTATAGACTGACAGAGGGGGTGTGGGGCGTTGTGTATAGACTGACAGAGGGGGTGTGGGGCGTTGTGTATAGACTGACAGAGGGGGTGTGGGGGGTTGTGTATAGACTGACAGAGGGGGTGTGGGGGGTTGTGTATAGACTGACAGAGGGGGTGTGGGGCGTTGTGTATAGACTGACAGGGGGGGGTGTGGGGCGTTGTGTATGGACTGACATTAGAGGGGGTGTGGGGCGTTGTGTACGGACTGGCATTAGAGGGGGTGTGGGGTGTTGTGTATAGACTGACAGAGGGGGTGTGGGGGTTGTGTATAGACTGGCATTAGAGGGGGTGTGGGGCGGTCCATACACAACGCCCCACACCTCCTCTGTCAGTCTATTGTCATGTTATATTTAGGGATGATTCAATCTGTATTGCGTAAATTCAGCACTATAGCGCAATTGAAATGTAAAAAGGCAATGTTCCCTTATTCGTGAATAATGCATTCATGGTAAACCATCACATTTCAATCCCACCACAGCGCTGAACTACCGCCGTACGGATTGGATGGAGCCCTCGAAGTCCTTTAATGCACAACAACAGTTCCTCTTGGAGGAATACAGAGAACAGAGATCCCTAGAGATCTCACAGCCCCAAGGCCTTACGGGTGTGTGGAGCGGACTCTGACTTAGAGAGTTACTACTGGTAAATACATGGTGTGATACCCCGTGTTCAAAATGACGCCCTTCTCATTCCAAGATGACACTGTTCCAGCATCAAGAAGGTCCTCTCAAATAGAGCTCATTGCCTTGTGTTGTCTAGTGTTTCAGTGATAGGATATTATCTTTGTATGACTAGTATCATAGTGAGTTGTGATGTGATCTTGTGCCTAATATTCCTTTGTGCTTTAAAAAATAATAATAATTGTATACACTCTAAATGTCTTATTTTGGTGTTCAGATTTCCTCGTTTCCCCCCATCGGTCCTCCCCGCCCCCTGAGATACACACCACGCGGATGGACAGATAACAGAGGAGTGTGATAGACAGAAGGAGAGAGAAAAGAGAGAAAGTACAACTGACAATCAGACAGAAATGTACATGATAGTCATTTAGCAGACGCTCTCATCCAGAGCAGTTAGGGTAAAGCACCTCGCTCAAGGAAACGTCAACACATTTTTTTTTCCACCTAGTCGGCTCAGGGATTCGAACCAATAAACCTTTTGGTTAATGGCCCAAACGCTCTTAACCGCTAGGCTACCTGCTGCCATACGGTGTCACAGTAACCGACTAAAAACTACGGGCATTACGACACAGTCAGACACACACACACACCACATATTCTACTGTACACTCACAAGCAGATCGAAGCGGTCAGTGCAAATTCACAGCTGATCAAACGAAACGGAAATGACATCATTAATTCAACATGTTTGAAGATTTAAACCGTAAAAATAAATCATAGGAAAAAGGGTTAAAAAAAATAAAGAAAACAATAACAATTGTCAACAATAACAACAACAGCATAATAACAACAGCCATTTGTAATCACAATGATGACATCATTCGAGACGAGTTCAGCGATTGGAACGTTTTGAGAAATAAACAACACGAATGAAATAACATTTTGAGGTCAATAATCTCCATCCCAAATGGCACCCTATTCCCTTACAGTGCACTACTTTTGACTAGGGCCCCATAGGGACTAGTGCACTACATAGGGGATAGGGTGCCATTTGGGATGCAGATATGTCTCTCTGGTCATGGCAGGGACCGGTCCCAGTTCTCTTATAGGAGAGCTTCCCTAGCTACCTCGCCTCTACAGAATAGGAGCTAACCAGGCCGGCTCTCACACTGTAAGACATTCAGAGAGAGTTGATCCTACTGCCACCTTGGGGGAAAAAAACGTATTCTAATAACCAAGATGAAATTCTAAAATCAAGTCGTTTTCACGACTAGTACATGTAATGAATTTAAAAATTAGATTTACTAAATAGATTCAAGTATTAATTTTGTTGGCTACATTTCTCCACTGCTGTAAGCTAAAAAACTAAAAATATAAAAAATGAAGAAATATGTTTGATTTCACATTAATTTATAATGATAATCACATTGTTTATTCTATTTTCTTCAGAAGCTAATTCCTGGTGGCATAGTAGTAAACATGTATTTGGTCATAAATGATGAGATCACAGAGCGAAAACATTATCGTCGCCCCGTTGTATACAATTAAGAGTATAAAGATAAACATGACCATTTCTGCTTCCTGCATTCAAATTATATTATTTTTTACATTAAAATAAACATGAATTCCTTCACTGGAATGTTTCGACAACAATATAATAATAATAATGAACATAAAATCAACAACTATATTGATTGACAGAAGGAAGGGGGACTGGAGAGGTAGAACATAAAGCCATCAATAAAACAACAAAGATACCGTTCAAATCATCTGCATATGTACAATACAGAAAACCATACATACATATATAGATATAGAGCTATATAACGATATATATATATATATATATATATATATATATATAGAGAGAGAGAGAGAGAGAGAGAGAGAGAGAGAGAGAGAGAGAGAGAGAGACAGAGAGAGAGAGAGACAGAGAGAGACAGAGAGACAGACAGAGAGAGAGAGAGACAGAGAGAGAGAGACAGAGAGAGAGAGAGAGAGACAGAGAGAGAGAGAGACAGAGAGAGAGATATGTATATATATATATATATAAATATATATAGAGCTATAGATATATAGAGGTATAGAGCTATAGATATACTGTAGATATATAGAGCTATAAATATATAGATATATAGAGCTATAGATATATAGAGGTATATATATAGAGCTATAGATGTATAGAGATTTATATATAGAGAGAGCTATATATATAGAGAGCTATAGATGTATAGAGATATAGATATATAGTGCTATAGATATACTGTAGATATATAGAGCTATAGATATATAGAGCTATAGATATATAGAGCTATAGATGTATAGAACTATAGATATAGATATAGAGCTATAGATATAGAGCTATAGATATATAGAACTATAGATATATAGAGATATAGATATAGAGCTATAGATATATAGAACTATAGATATAGAGCTATAGATATATAGAGCTATAGATATATAGAACTATAGATATAGAGCTATAGATATATAGAAAGGAATATTGATGATAATAATAATTATAATACATTGAGGAGTTGTTTTGCATATGAACGTTTCAAATGGCAAATGCCCTTTTGGCCCTAAACAGTGGACAGCATTATGGACCCCAGGAAGTAGTAGTGCACTATATAGGGAATAGTGTACCCTATTGGCCCTAAACAGTGGACAGCATTATGGACCCCAGGAAGATTAGCTGACGTCATGGGGATCCGAATAAACATTTAAATATAGTGCACTACTTTTGACCAGAGTACTATGGGTTCTGGTCCAAAGTAGTGCACTATTTAGGGAATAGTGTACCCTATTGGCCCGTGACCAGTACAACTGAAGAGCTGGGAACAGAGCCTCAGAGGACAGAATCTCCATTGGATATGACACATCAAAGTCACCTTGATCTCCCCGGCGAGATCGGCCAATGGCGCGGCAGGCCTTCGATGATGTAACAAATGCATGCACAACGTAGAGTCTAGAGAAAAACCAAGAACACCTACTAACGCATAGATAGTCTGCATTTGACAACGATTGGAATAAAAACAATTCTAGGGTCCCGTTTATCTTTAGTATACTGTGGAAACCTCAATTATCATTGATTCTGTTCTCTAGTACAGTGGAAACTTAACAGATGTGTTTGTATAGGTATAGTATTAGTACTGTCACTGGACCAAATCATTTTTTGTGTTATTGAGACATAATGCATTATAGCTTGCCTTTTGCACACACTGAATATAGATTTTTTCTATTGTGTTAATGACTGTATGTTTGTTTATTCCATGTGTAACTCTGTGTTGTTGTATGTGATCGCACTGCTTTGCTTTATCTTGGCCAGGTCGCAGATGCAAATGAGAACTTGTTGTCAACTCGCCTACCTGGTTAAATAAAAGTGAAATAAAAAATAAATAAATAAAAATAAATAAAAAACGATAGATAATCATGTAGGGTCTAAAGAGGCATGAAGACTACTCTGGCTATCTGCGTTCTATAATTCTGTGGGAAAGATGACCGTCTCTATTTATAGTTTGTTTCTAACACAAACACCAATATCGACGTACGTTACGATAGTTCTACTTTCCTTCTATGTCAAGGTACCGCATTTACGCTGGTCCCTAGAGAGGAGAAACCACCGGGGACAAGGCCTATCATGGTGCACTCAGAGCTAGAAGGTGATTGGCTGATTTTACAACCCATTAAAGGCATGGATCATTGAGCTGTTCAGGTGAGATCCAAAACGAGTGTGTTGCTTTAGCACATTATACCGATTTGGGCCTGAAACACAGACATTTAAATGTACATTTAATATCTCATTCATCATTCTAATTCTTAATAGCAGGTCCGGAGCGTTTTGCTCTGTAGCCCTTTACACTCGTACCCGTATACGGGTTGAAAAATGGCAGATTTGGGCACCGATAAACGCCTGAATTAGAGTGGTGGCTGTAGTGGCTGTACAGTAACATCCTATTCCTGACATCACAGCTCTGGCTCTGTTCTTCACGGTGCTGTATGGGGTTTTGACTGACAGCCGTTCTGAACTTGAGCACCTCGCAACAACAAGTTGTCCCCCATCCCTCCTGCTAATTGGGCAACTTGTGCACGTTTGTTGTCGTCTGAGTGAGGGGGAAATGCTGTAAATTAAGACGACTCTATGTATTTTGAAAGATGAGACGTTGAGGATTAATAATAAATACCGCTTTGAAGTCATACAAGCCAAACACCTGAGTCCCAAATGTGCACTTCACATTTCCAAATCCTAAAACTGATGTCATATACAGTACAGTGCCAACGTTTATGATCACCATGTCTGATGTACAGCTCCAAGATCACATGGGGTCATAACCCCTGGGTTGTGCTGAACAGAATGATCCTGTGTTTGTCTATTGTGAAGACAATCTACCGTGGAACACACACCTGAATGTGTTCATTAGTTCTTTCTATGAGCCAACTAAATAATAATGTGTTTCTCTGAACTGCGTTGTTGAAAGCCTAACACTGTAATATCATATTTTATATATATATATATATATAGTCACGTTGGCAATAGAACAAGCCTTCAAATCATGCCCACCTGACTCAGATTGCGATTTATAATGAACAGTTTGCAACAAGGTTGTGTTCCTAATGAAACAAATACAAGTGTGCTTACTCTAGTTTATCAACGGCACAGCGAGGAGAGCTCACAAATAAAAAGTACCTCATAGTTGAAGACTCTTCTTTGAGTCATAAAAGTGCATTGAAATTGCTTAGGAACTGTGCACACTTTGGAGAGGTGTGTGTGTGTGTCCACTTGGAGACTTCAGTTAGTCCTCTCACTCAAACCCTTGTCATTGTTCTGTCTTATGTTGTATCTACCCCACATTTTCCAGGAATAATCTGATCATGTTTCTGAACGTACCCAGAGTATTTTCAGACGTCCTTATCAACAAATGCTGTGAAAAGTACAGTACATATAAAATACACATCAAATCAACAGTGTAATGTTTTTGGATTCAGTCTTGTGTCAGGTGAACTGTTGTGTCCTCACCTTTTGGTCTAATAATTTGATTATCTCTAAAATGTTCCCTTTCAATTGCTACCATCGTTATGCTTTTCATATTTCTTCTGTAAAAAAAAAAAAAAACATTTTAATTTAGCCCTATCCACATAGGCCAATTCCCACGAGTGTACAGGGTTAAAGAGCATGCTGGGTAATCTATCTAACTGATCCTGTGTCTCATTAAATCCTTCTTCATTCGGATCAACAATTTTTTTTTACTACTTATATTATTACAAGATATGTTGTAAAATGTTAATTGTGATTAATAGGCAACAGATGTCGTCATGTGACCATTCTGCTGCTATGGCTGTACTGACAGAAACATCTCACTTCCGATATGGCTGCGTAACCACAGCGACATCTAAAAACAAAAATATATATATTTTTTAAATAAAAAAAACAACAACGTAATTTAAGAACGTGATATTTGTGGCTTCATTTGTGTTGCCGACATCGGACCGTTTGCGAATCAACACCCCAGTGTTCCTGTTAGTGTGCTCACAACCATAACATTACATTCAACACAATAGGGACACTGAAAGAGGCTACACGCAACTTGTTCACCTCTAGAGGGTCAAATAAATAAATCCCAAATTGGTGGATGTGATCAAAAGCTTATTTTCGTGATGACAGGTGATCTCCTGGATCCTATCGATGTAGTGAAGGGGGAAAGAGAGGCAGAGAGTTGGGTCACATCAACGTAGGCAAACGTTGTGGGGACTGGATCCTAGCGGGGATCCTAGAGGTGACTGGATCCTAGAGGTGACTGGATTGTAGTGGGGACTGGATCCTAGAGGTGACTGGATCCTAGCGGGGACTGGATCCTAGCAGTGACTGGATCCTAGCGGGGACTGGATCCTAGCGGGGACTGGATCCTAGCGGGGACTGGATCCTAGCGGGGACTGGATCCTAGAGGGGACTGGATCCTAGAGGTGACTGGATCCTAGCGGGGACTGGATCCTAGCGGGGACTGGATCCTAGCGGGGACTGGATCCTAGCGGGGACTGGATCCTAGCGGTGACTGGATCCTAGCGGGGACTGGATCCTAGCGGTGACTGGATCCTAGAGGGGACTGGATCCTAGAGGGGACTGGATCCTAGAGGTGACTGGATCCTAGAGGTGACTGGATCGTAGCGGGGACTGGATCCTAGCGGGGACTGGATCCTAGCGGAGACTGGATCCTAGCAGGGACTGGATCCTAGAGGTGACTGGATCCTAGCGGTGACTGGATCCTAGTGGGGACTGGATCCTAGAGGTGACTGGATCCTAGAGGTGACTGGATCCTAGAGGGGACTGCGGGGACGGGATCCTAGAGGTGACTGGATCCTAGCGGGGACTGGATCCTAGAGGTGACTGGATCCTAGCGGGGATCCTAGAGGGGACTGGATCCTAGCGGGGACTGGATCCTAGCGGTGACTGGATCCTAGCGGGGACTGGATCCTAGCGGGGACTGGATCCTAGAGGTGACTGGATCCTAGCGGGGATCCTAGCGGGGACTGGATCCTAGAGGTGACTGGATCGTAGCGGGGACTGGATCCTAGAGGTGACTGGATCCTAGAGGTGACTGGATCCTAGCGGGGACTGGATCCTAGAGGTGACTGGATCCTAGCAGGGACTGGATCCTAGAGGTGACTGGATCCTAGAGGTGACTGGATCCTAGAGGTGACTGGATCCTAGCGGGGACTGGATCCTAGCGGGGACTGGATCCTAGCGGGGACTGGATCCTAGCGGGGACTGGATCCTAGAGGTGACTGGATCCTAGAGGTGACTGGATCCTAGCGGGGACTGGATCCTAGCGGGGACTGGATCCTAGCGGGGACCGGATCCTAGAGGTGACTGGATCGTAGCGGGGATCCTAGAGGTGACTGGATCCTAGCGGGGACTGGATCCTAGCGAGTATCCTAGCGGTGACTGGATCCTAGAGGGGACTGGATCCTAGAGGGGACTGGATCCTAGCGGGGACTGGATCCTAGCGGGGACTGGATCCTAGCGGGGACTGGATCCTAGAGGTGACTGGATCCTAGAGGTGACTGGATCCTAGAGGTGACTGGATCGTAGCGGGGACTGGATCCTAGAGGTGACTGGATCCTAGCGGGGACTGGATCCTAGCAGGGACTGGATCCTAGAGGTGACTGGATCCTAGCGGTGACTGAATCCTAGAGGTGACTGGATCCTAGAGGTGACTGAATCCTAGTGGGGACTGGATCCTAGAGGTGACTGGATCCTAGAGGGGACTGCGGGGACTGGATCCTAGAGGTGACTGGATCCTAGCGGGGACTGGATCCTAGAGGTGACTGGATCCTAGCGGGGATCCTAGCGGGGACTGGATCCTAGAGGTGACTGGATCCTAGAGGTGACTGGATCCTAGCGGGGACTGGATCCTAGCGGGGACTGGATCCTAGAGGTGACTGGATCCTAGCGGGGATCCTAGCGGGGACTGGATCCTAGAGGTGACTGGATCGTAGCGGGGACTGGATCCTAGAGGTGACTGGATCCTAGCGGGGACTGGATCCTAGAGGTGACTGGATCCTAGAGGTGACTGGATCCTAGCGGGGACTGGATCCTAGAGGTGACTGGATCCTAGAGGTGACTGGATCCTAGCGAGGACTGGATCCTAGAGGTGACTGGATCCTAGAGGTGACTGGATCCTAGAGGTGACTGGATCCTAGAGGTGACTGGATCCTAGCGGGGACTGGATCCTAGAGGTGACTGGATCCTAGAGGGGACTGGATCCTAGAGGGGACTGGATCCTAGAGGTGACTGGATCCTAGCGGGGCCTGGATCCTAGCGGGGACTGGATCCTAGAGGTGACTGGATCCTAGCGGGGACTGGATCCTAGCGGGGACTGGATCCTAGCGGGGACTGGATCCTAGAGGTGACTGGATCGTAGCGGGGATCCTAGAGGTGACTGGATCCTAGCGGGGACTGGATCCTAGCGAGGATCCTAGCGGTGACTGGATCCTAGAGGTGACTGGATCCTAGAGGTGACTGGATCCTAGCGGGGACTGGATCCTAGCGGGGACTGGATCCTAGCGGGGACTGGATCCTAGCGGGGACTGGATCCTAGCGGGGACTGGATCCTAGCGGTGACTGGATCCTAGAGGTGACTGGATCCTAGCGGTGACTGGATCCTAGCGGGGACTGGATCCTAGCGGGGACTGGATCCTAGAGGTGACTGGATCCTAGCGGGGACTGGATCCTAGAGGTGACTGGATCCTAGCGGTGACTGGATCCTAGCGGGGACTGGATCCTAGCGGGGACTGGATCCTAGAGGTGACTGGATCCTAGCGGGGACTGGATCCTAGAGGTGACTGGATCCTAGCGGGGACTGGATCCTAGCGGTGACTGGATCCTAGCGGTGTGTGGTCCGTGCATGATGTAGTTGTGATTTTGTAAGGGAGGAGGGAAAGGCAGAGATCTGAATGGTTGATGTTCTTGTCACTTAGTTGCCAGGCAGGAAGCTGAGGATGTATTCTCCCGCGCCGAAGAAGTAGACCACCTGGGCGATACCAAATAAGGGCGCGATGACCAGGGCACGGCAGTACGCCCCCTTCAGGAACGCTGAGGGACCCTCGTTCTTCATGATTTTACTGATGGAAGAGAAGAGAGGAGAGACACGGGCAACACAGATTAGCAACAAGATATCAGTGAATAGTTTTACCTCGTTACTAATGATGTCTTTTAATTGAATATGGCAACGCACCACAGCTGCTAAATTGTGTCTGGCCACCCCCCCCCCCCCCCCCCCAAAAAAAATGAGGGAACAGGAACAGATGTAGAGATGCCAATGATAACGGTCATCTAGTAGATGGAAAGGCTTTCCCAAAAACCTTCTCAGTTTAAATGTTAACTAGCTACAAAGTAGCCTATCTGGCAGAATCACATCATCCTTATTTCCATCAATCCAGTGGCCATTTTGTTTTGTAAACTCCAGCACGTGTGTGTGTGCTATGAAACACCAAAAACAACAGCGGTATGATCTTGAACAATAACTTCAGACTTGCCCAGGACATCGTTTTTGTAGTTTATTTGAAATGCACAAATGTTTTTTTTATTTTTTATAAATACTCCAAGGTGGTCGAATATAGTTTATATATTTAATATAGTTTATATATTTAATATAGTTTATATATTTAATATAGTTAATATAGTTAATATAGTTTATATAGTTTATATATTTAATATAGTTTATATAGAGTTTTAACTAAAAGGCAACTATTATCTTTTATATTCAAATAAAGGTCTCAGAAAAGTATCTTGAATACCTCTCAGAAAACCAAATAATAATAGTTAAAAGTATTTGAATATATGCAAGTTATTTGAACCCCCCCCCCCCCAAAAAAAAAAGTGTTGATTTGATGGTTGACACATTTTTGGTTTGGATCTTAAATATGGTCTTAATACAGCCTATAATTAGATACATGAATCACCTCAACATTAGAGTTGATCACTTCTGCAGCATCAAAAACGACCAACACACATATGTTCATAACTAGTGACATAAGGTAACATGTTGTAACATGTTCCTAGTTAAGATATGTTATAAACTAGCCTAGTTAAGATATGTTATAAACTAGCCTAGTTAAGATATGTTGTAAACTAGCCTAGTTAAGATATGTTGTAAACTAGCCTAGTTAAGATATGTTGTAAACTAGCCTAGTTAAGATATGTTGTAAACTAGCCTAGTTAAGATATGTTGTAAACTAGCCTAGTTAAGATATGTTGTAAACTAGTCTAGTTAAGATATGTTGTTATGTTGTAAACTAGTCTAGTTAAGATATGTTATAAACTAGCCTAGTTAAGATATGTTGTAAACTAGCCTAGTTAAGATATGTTGTAAACTAGCCTAGTTAAGATATGTTGTAAACTAGCCTAGTTAAGATATGTTGTAAACTAGCCTAGTTAAGATATGTTATAAACTAGCCTAGTTAAGATATGTTGTAAACTAGCCTAGTTAAGATATGTTATAAACTAGCCTAGTTAAGATATGTTATAAACTAGCCTAGTTAAGATATGTTATAAACTAGCCTAGTTAAGATATGTTGTAAACTAGCCTAGTTAAGATATGTTATAAACTAGTCTAGTTAAGATATGTTGTAAACTAGCCTAGTTAAGATATGTTGTTATGTTGTAAACTAGTCTAGTTAAGATATGTTATAAACTAGCCTAGTTAAGATATGTTGTAAACTAGCCTAGTTAAGATATGTTGTAAACTAGCCTAGTTAAGATATGTTGTAAACTAGCCTAGTTAAGATATGTTGTAAACTAGCCTAGTTAAGATATGTTGTAAACTAGCCTAGTTAAGATATGTTATAAACTAGCCTAGTTAAGATATGTTGTAAACTAGCCTAGTTAAGATATGTTATAAACTAGCCTAGTTAAGATATGTTATAAACTAGCCTAGTTAAGATATGTTATAAACTAGCCTAGTTAAGATATGTTGTAAACTAGCCTAGTTAAGATATGTTATAAACTAGTCTAGTTAAGATATGTTGTAAACTAGCCTAGTTAAGATATGTTGTAAACTAACCTAGTTAAGATATGTTATAAACTAGCCTAGTTAAGATATGTTGTAAACTAGCCTAGTTAAGATATGTTATAAACTAGCCTAGTTAAGATATGTTGTAAACTAGCCTAGTTAAGATATGTTGTAAACTAGCCTAGTTAAGATATGTTGTAAACTAGCCTAGTTAAGATATGTTGTAAACTAGCCTAGTTAAGATATGTTGTAAACTAGCCTTGTTAAGATATGTTGTAAACTAGCCTAGTTAAGATATGTTATAAACTAGCCTAGTTAAGATATGTTGTAAACTAGCCTAGTTAAGATATGTTGTAAACTAGCCTAGTTAAGATATGTTATAAACTAGCCTTGTTAAGATATGTTGTAAACTAGCCTAGTTAAGATATGTTGTAAACTAGTCTAGTTAAGATATGTTGTTATGTTGTAAACTAGTCTAGTTAAGATATGTTGTAAACTAGCCTAGTTAAGATATGTTGTAAACTAGCCTAGTTAAGATATGTTGTAAACTAGCCTAGTTAAGATATGTTGTAAACTAGTCTAGTTAAGATATGTTGTTATGTTGTAAACTAGTCTAGTTAAGATATGTTGTAAACTAGCCTAGTTAAGATATGTTATAAACTAGCCTAGTTAAGATATGTTGTAAACTAGCCTAGTTAAGATATGTTATAAACTAGCCTAGTTAAGATATGTTATAAACTAGCCTAGTTAAGATATGTTATAAACTAGCCTAGTTAAGATATGTTGTAAACTAGCCTAGTTAAGATATGTTATAAACTAGTCTAGTTAAGATATGTTGTAAACTAGCCTAGTTAAGATATGTTATAAACTAGTCTAGTTAAGATATGTTGTAAACTAGCCTAGTTAAGATATGTTGTAAACTAGCCTAGTTAAGATATGTTGTAAACTAGCCTAGTTAAGATATGTTGTAAACTAGCCTAGTTAAGATATGTTGTAAACTAGTCTAGTTAAGATATGTTATAAACTAGCCTAGTTAAGATATGTTATAAACTAGCCTAGTTAAGATATGTTGTAAACTAGCCTAGTTAAGATATGTTGTAAACTAGCCTAGTTAAGATATGTTGTAAACTAGCCTAGTTAAGATATGTTGTAAACTAGCCTAGTTAAGATATGTTGTAAACTAGCCTAGTTAAGATATGTGTTGGTGCGATTGAGGTTACCTGATACAATCAGTCACCCCACTGTACGTTTCCTCTGTACTCCCCCTGTTCATAGACTGGATTCTGGTCTTAATCACTGTAAATACAAAACAACACCATGTTAACACAACAAAACACACACTAACGCAACTAAGAACATATGATTGGTGTAAGAGCCAGACTAAATATAGAACATAGTATAAGCCTTATTGTACGACATTCTAGGGTCTCATAAGAAGTGATAAGAAGTTCTAAAGAAAGACCCATGTCCCACGTACTGCCAGCCTATATTACTACAGTATTACTAATTATATACTGGATATTATGTCTCACCATCTACAGGGTTGACAGCCACAGCGGCCGTTACTGCCAGCCTATATTACTACAGTATTACTAATTATATACTGGATATTATGTCTCACCATCTACAGGTTTGACAGCCACAGCGGCCGTTACTGCCAGCCTATATTACTACAGTATTACTAATTATATACTGGATATTATGTCTCACCATCTACAGGGTTGACAGCCACAGCGGCCGTTACTGCCAGCCCATATTACTACAGTATTACTAATTATATACTGGATATTATGTCTCACCATCTACAGGGTTGACAGCCACAGCGGCCGTGCTGCCAGCCAGACAGCCTGCCAGGAATGACACATAGAACGGGGCGGGGCCCTCTGCTCCTCTCTTCCCCAGGGTGTTCAGGTTGGCAAACAGAGGGAAATAGATGATGGAGAATGGAACATCCCTGAGAGGAGAGGAGAGGAGAGGAGAGGAGAGGAGAGGAGAGGAGAGGAGAGGAGAGGAGAGGAGAGGAGAGGAGAGGAGAGGAGAGGAGAGGAGAGGAGAGGAGAGGAGAGGAGAGGAGGCAGGGGCAGGGGCAGGGGTAGTGGAGGGGGGAGGGGAGGGGAGGGGAGGGGAGGGGAGGGGAGGGAGGTAGGGGAATGAGAGAATTAGAAATCAGCAGAGTAGAGTTGATCATTTTGTCAAACCTCAGCGAACAGAACATTGTGTCTGTGTCTCTATAGATAGACTGTAGTTATATTTCCTTGATTCCTTGCGTCCTCTTTCCTCGACCCCTTCTCAAAACATCCTGGAGGAGAAGATCCAAGGTCACTTCGCCTTGGACCTTCTCCTCCAAAGCATTTTGAGGAGGCAAGGAGAAAGGAGGCAAGGAGAGAGGAGGTAAAGAATCAAGTTAAGACAATGCTAGAGTCTAGAGTGGTGTATGTTTCTAAATGGTGTCATGCAGTGTATCAGAGCAGTGTGGCTCCCAGGCCCTTGTATAGAGCCCTACCTGAGCAGTGTGGCTCCCAGGCCCTTGTATAGAGCCCTACCTGAGCAGTGTGGCTCCCAGGCCCTTGTATAGAGCCCTACCTGAGCAGTGTGGCTCCCAGGCCCTTGTATAGAGCCCTACCTGAGCAGTGTGGCTCCCAGGCCCTTGTATAGAGCCCTACCTGAGCAGTGTGGCCCCCAGGCCCTTGTATAGAGCCCTACCTGAGCAGTGTGGCCCCCAGGCCCTTGTATAGAGCCCTACCTGAGCAGTGTGGCTCCCAGGCCCTTGTATAGAGCCCTACCTGAGCAGTGTGGCTCCCAGGCCCTTGTATAGAGCCCTACCTGAGCAGTGTGGCCCCCAGGCCCTTGTATAGAGCCCTACCTGAGCAGTGTGGCTCCCAGGCCCTTGTATAGAGCCCTACCTGAGCAGTGTGGCCCCCCAGGCCCTTGTATAGAGCCCTACCTGAGCAGTGTGGCCCCCAGGCCCTTGTATAGAGCCCTACCTGAGCAGTGTGGCCCCCAGGCCCTTGTATAGAGCCCTACCTGAGCAGTGTGGCTCCCAGGCCCTTGTATAGAGCCCTACCTGAGCAGTGTGGCCCCCAGGCCCTTGTATAGAGCCCTACCTGAGCAGTGTGGCCCCCAGGCCCTTGTATACAGCCCTACCTGAGCAGTGTGGCCCCCCAGGCCCTTGTATAGAGCCCTACCTGAGCAGTGTGGCCCCCCAGGCCCTTGTATAGAGCCCTACCTGAGCAGTGTGGCCCCCAGGCCCTTGTATAGAGCCCTACCTGAGCAGTGTGGCCCCCCAGGCCCTTGTATAGAGCCCTACCTGAGCAGTGTGGCTCCCAGGCCCTTGTATAGAGCCCTACCTGAGCAGTGTGGCCCCCAGGCCCTTGTATAGAGCCCTACCTGAGCAATGTGGCCCCCAGGCCCTTGTATAGAGCCCTACCTGAGCAGTGTGGCCCCCAGGCCCTTGTATAGAGCCCTACCTGAGCAGTGTGGCCCCCAGGCCCTTGTATAGAGCCCTACCTGAGCAGTGTGGCCCCCAGGCCCTTGTATAGAGCCCTACCTGAGCAGTGTGGCCCCCAGGTCCTTGTATAGAGCCCTACCTGAGCAGTGTGGCCCCCAGGCCCTTGTATAGAGCCCTACCTGAGCAGTGTGGCTCCCAGGCCCTTGTATAGAGCCCTACCTGAGCAGTGTGGCTCCCAGGCCCTTGTATAGAGCCCTACCTGAGCAGTGTGGCCCCCAGGCCCTTGTATAGAGCCCTACCTGAGCAGTGTGGCTCCCAGGCCCTTGTATAGAGCCCTACCTGAGCAGTGTGGCCCCCAGGCCCTTGTATAGAGCCCTACCTGAGCAGTGTGGCCCCCCAGGTCCTTGTATAGAGCCCTACCTGAGCAGTGTGGCCCCCCAGGCCCTTGTATAGAGCCCTACCTGAGCAGTGTGGCCCCCAGGCCCTTGTATAGAGCCCTACCTGAGCAGTGTGGCCCCCAGGTCCTTGTATAGAGCCCTACCTGAGCAGTGTGGCCCCCAGGCCCTTGTATAGAGCCCTACCTGAGCAGTGTGGCCCCCAGGCCCTTGTATAGAGCCCTACCTGAGCAGTGTGGCGCCCAGGTCCTTGTATAGAGCCCTACCTGAGCAGTGTGGCCCCCAGGTCCTTGTATAGAGCCCTACCTGAGCAGTGTGGCGCCCAGGTCCTTGTATAGAGCCCTACCTGAGCAGTGTGGCCCCCAGGTCCTTGTATAGAGCCCTACCTGAGCAGTGTGGCCCCCAGGTCCTTGTATAGAGCCCTACCTGAGCAGTGTGCCCCCCCAGGTCCTTGTATAGAGCCCTACCTGAGCAGTGTGGCCCCCCAGGTCCTTGTATAGAGCCCTACCTGAGCAGTGTGGCCCCCAGGTCCTTGTATAGAGCCCTACCTGAGCAGTGTGGCCCCCCAGGTCCTTGTATAGAGCCCTACCTGAGCAGTGTGGCCCCCCAGGTCCTTGTATAGAGCCCTACCTGAGCAGTGTGGGCCCCCAGGTCCTTGTATAGAGCCCTACCTGAGCAGTGTGGCCCCTAGGCCCTTGTACAGCCCAGCGATGCCCTTCTCTTTCAGTAGTTCCCTGGTCAGCTGCATGGCGGTGGGGGACTTTGTCGGCACGGTCCCTGGTACTACTGTCTCTGGCATCAGCTTCCTCTGGGCCTCTGAGGGTGGGGGGGTGAGCATGGTGTTAAATTGTTCTCGCTGTGGGGCATAGTATCTATCTCTATCTATCTATATATCTAACTAACTAGTTTGCTGGTATTTATTTTGGCGAGATTATTATGAGATTATAAATCATTATAAGGCTTGTTACTAGCAGGTCAACAGCCTATGTGATTCCATTATTGACCACACGAGGGCAGCATTTATCCATATTTCAGAAATATTACAGAAAGTTTGAGAGAGGAATCCCCACAGGGAATTTTAGAAACACTTAATATGAGGGCTGTGTTTTTACCCTGGTGTGATGTTTTGATAACCGTGTAAATGTCTCTCTGACAAGGTGACTTTTATCAATATATTTGCCTGTATCCCCCCCCTCCCAAAATGAAATGAAATGCTAATTAGCTGCTAATGTGGCTATCATAAAGAACTACAAATGCATGATGATCCGGACGAAAATGCCGAATCGAGGCAAAAGTAAGAATCTCTGGATTAACTAATTATAGCTAAATGTAGTAATGAATAAATTGGCTAAATGTCTTTAAATGGACAATTCTGTGAACTGTCTTATGCACGTTTTAAATTGACACAACACCTGTTAGCAAAGATGTCAGCTAGAGATGACGTGCAGGAGCATGCTGGGATTTGTAGTTTTGGATGAAGTCTACTGTACCTCGGTGCTAATTTGCATTTTCGAATCTGAGAGTAAATCTAGCTGAATATATTGATAAAAGTCACTTTGCCCGAGAGAGATTTACACGGTTATCAAAACATCCCACCAGGGTTAGCCTACACGAAACACAGCCCTTATTTTAAGTTTCTAAAATCCCTTATGGGGAAAAATAAATGGAGGAAAACTCTAGACCACCTTTACTCCACACACAGAGACACGTAGACAAAGTTCTCCCTCGCCCTCCAATTGGCAAATTTGACCATAATTCTATTTTCCTGATTCATCCGATGGCATTGAGGAGTACACCACATCAGTCACCGACTTCGTCAAATAAGTGCATCGATGATGTCGTCCCCAAGGTGACCGTACGCACATACCCCAACCAGAAGCCATGTATTACAGGCAACATCTGCACTGAGCTAAAGGGTAGAGCTTCCGTTTTCAAGGAGCGGGACTCTAACCCGGATAAGAAATCCCGCTATGCCCTCCGACGAACCATCAAACAGGCAACTTGTCAATAAAAGACTAAGATTAAATCCTACTACACCGGCTCTGACGCTCGTCGGATGTGTCAAGGCTTGCAAACTATTATGGACTACAAAGGGAAGCCCAGCCGCAAGCTGCCCAGTGACAGGAGCCCACCAGACAAGCTAAATGACTTCAATGTGCGCTTAGAGGCAAGCAACACTGAAGCATGCATGAAAGCACCAGTTGTTCTTGATGACTGTGTGATCACGCTCACCATAGCCGATGTGAGTAAGACCTTTAAACAGGTCAATATTCACAAGGACGCAGGGCCAGACGGATTACCAGGATGTGTACTCCGACTCCCATTCACTCCTTGAAGGAGTGCTCTCCTTGTCCCAGAATCGCCCAGAATGCACTTCACGGCCCATTGACGACGCACGGGCAACGTAATACGATTCCAATGGAGATTCCTCAAAACTATCTCTGCTCAGGATCTTCTTTGTTCCTCCCTCCATATCAGCCATCTCTCCATTTTACTGATCCATCTCCCTCTTACCGATTCCCCTCCATCTCTCTCCTACCGATTCCCCTCCATCTCTCTCCTACCGATTCCCCTCCATCTCTCTCTTATCAATTCTCCTCCATCTCTCTAAATCTCCTACAGATTCTCCCTCATCTCCCTAAATCTCTAACCGATTCCCCTCCATCCCTCTAAATCTCTAACAGATTCTCCTCCATCCCTCTAAATCTCTAACAGATTATCCTCCATCTCTCTAAATCTCTAACAGATTATCCTCCATCTCTCTAAATCTCTTACAGATTCTCCTCCATCTCTAAATCTCTTACAGATTCTCCTCCATCTCTCTAAATCTCTAACAGATTCTCCTCCATCTCTCTAAATCTCTAACAGATTCTCCTCCATCCCTCTAAATCTCCAACAGATTCTCCTCCATCTCTCTCTTACAGATTCTCCTCCATCTCTCTAAATCTCTAACAGATTCTCCTCCATCCCTCTAAATCTCTAACAGATTCTCCTCCATCCCTCTAAATATCTAACAGATTATCCTCCATCTCTCTAAATCTCTAACAGATTATCCTCCATCTCTCTAAATCTCTTACAGATTCTCCTCCATCTCTAAATCTCTTACAGTTTCTCCTCCATCCCTCTAAATCTCTAACAGATTCTCCTCCATCTCTCTAAATCTCTAACAGATTCTCCTCCATCTCTCTATTACTGATTCTCCTCCATCTCTCTAAATCTCTAACAGATTCTCCTCCATCCCTCTAAATCTCTAACAGATTCTCCTCCATCCCTCTAAATCTCTAACAGATTCTCCTCCATCTCTCTAAATCTCTAACAGATTCTCCTCCATCTCTAAATCTCTAACAGATTCTCCCAGCATCTCTAAATCTCTTACCAATTCCCCTCCATCCCTCTAAATCTCCAACAGATTCCCCTCCAACTCTCTCTTACAGATTCCCCTCCATCTCTCTAAATATCTAACAGATTCTCCTCCATCCCTCTAAATCTCTAACAGATTCTCCTCCATCTCTCTAAATCTCTAACAGATTCTCCTCCATCTCTCTAAATCTCTAACAGATTCTCCTCCATCTCTCTAAATCTCTAACAGATTCTCCTCCATCTCTCTAAATCTCTAACAGATTCTCCTCCATCTCTCTAAATCTCTAACAGATTCTCCTCCATCTCTCTAAATCTCTAACCGATTCCCCTCCATCTCTCTCTTATCAATTCTCCTCCATCTCTCTAAATCTCCTACAGATTCTCCCTCATCTCCCTAAATCTCTAACCGATTCCCCTCCATCCCTCTAAATCTCTAACAGATTCTCCTCCATCCCTCTAAATCTCTAACAGATTATCCTCCATCTCTCTAAATCTCTAACAGATTATCCTCCATCTCTCTAAATCTCTTACAGATTCTCCTCCATCTCTAAATCTCTTACAGATTCTCCTCCATCTCTCTAAATCTCTAACAGATTCTCCTCCATCTCTCTAAATCTCTAACAGATTCTCCTCCATCCCTCTAAATCTCCAACAGATTCTCCTCCATCTCTCTCTTACAGATTCTCCTCCATCTCTCTAAATCTCTAACAGATTCTCCTCCATCCCTCTAAATCTCTAACAGATTCTCCTCCATCCCTCTAAATCTCTAACAGATTATCCTCCATCTCTCTAAATCTCTAACAGATTATCCTCCATCTCTCTAAATCTCTTACAGATTCTCCTCCATCTCTAAATCTCTTACAGTTTCTCCTCCATCCCTCTAAATCTCTAACAGATTCTCCTCCATCTCTCTAAATCTCTAACAGATTCTCCTCCATCTCTCTATTACTGATTCTCCTCCATCTCTCTAAATCTCTAACAGATTCTCCTCCATCCCTCTAAATCTCTAACAGATTCTCCTCCATCCCTCTAAATCTCTAACAGATTCTCCTCCATCTCTCTAAATCTCTAACAGATTCTCCTCCATCTCTAAATCTCTAACAGATTCTCCCAGCATCTCTAAATCTCTTACCAATTCCCCTCCATCCCTCTAAATCTCCAACAGATTCCCCTCCAACTCTCTCTTACAGATTCCCCTCCATCTCTCTAAATATCTAACAGATTCTCCTCCATCCCTCTAAATCTCTAACAGATTCTCCTCCATCTCTCTAAATCTCTAACAGATTCTCCTCCATCTCTCTAAATCTCTAACAGATTCTCCTCCATCTCTCTAAATCTCTAACAGATTCTCCTCCATCTCTCTAAATCTCTAACAGATTCTCCTCCATCTCTCTAAATCTCTAACAGATTCTCCTCCATCTCTCTAAATCTCTAACCGATTCCCCTCCATCCCTCTAAATCTCTAACAGATTCTCCTCCATCCCTCTAAATCTCTAACAGATTATCCTCCATCTCTCTAAATCTCTAACAGATTATCCTCCATCTCTCTAAATCTCTTACAGATTCTTCTCCATCTCTAAATCTCTTACAGATTCTCCTCCATCTCTCTAAATCTCTAACAGATTCTCCTCCATCTCTCTAAATCTCTAACAGATTCTCCTCCATCCCTCTAAATCTCCAACAGATTCTCCTCCATCTCTCTCTTACAGATTCCCCTCCATCTCTCTAAATATCTAACAGATTCTCCTCCAACCCTCTAAATCTCTAACAGATTCTCCTCCATCTCTCTAAATCTCTAACAGATTCTCCTCCATCCCTCTAAATCTCTAACAGTTTCTCCTCCATCCCTCTAAATCTCTAACAGATTCTCCTCCATCTCTCTAAATCTCTAACAGATTCTCCTCAATCTCTCTCTTACCGATTCTCCTCCATCTCTCTAAATCTCTAACAGATTCTCCTCCATCCCTCTAAATCTCTAACAGATTCTCCTCCATCCCTCTAAATCTAACAGATTCTCCTCCATCCCTCTAAATCTCTAACAGATTCTCCTCCATCCCTCTAAATCTCTAACAGATTCTCCTCCATCTCTAAATCTCTAACAGATTCTCCCAGCATCTCTAAATCTCTTACCAATTCCCCTCCATCCCTCTAAATCTCCAACAGATTCCCCTCCAACTCTCTCTTACAGATTCCCCTCCATCTCTCTAAATATCTAACAGATTCTCCTCCATCTCTCTAAATCTCTAACAGATTCTCCTCCATCTCTCTAAATCTCTAACAGATTCTCCTCCATCTCTCTAAATCTCTAACAGATTCTCCTCCATCTCTCTAAATCTCTAACAGATTCTCCTCCATCTCTCTAAATCTCTAACAGATTCTCCTCCATCTCTCTAAATCTCTAACAGATTCTCCTCCATGTCTCTAAATGTCTAACAGATTCTCCTCCATCTCTCTAAATGTCTAACAGATTCTCCTCCATCTCTCTAAATCTCTAACAGATTCTCCTCCATCTCTCTAAATCTCTAACAGATTCTCCTCCATCTCTCTAAATCTCTAACAGATTCTCCTCCGTCCCTCTAAATCTCTAACAGATTCTCCTCCGTCCCTCTAAATCTCTATCAGATTCTCCTCCATCCCTCTAAATCTAAAAGATTCTCCTCCATCTCTCTAAATCTCTAACAGATTCTCCTCCATCTCTCTAAATCTCTAACAGATTCTCCTCCATCTCTCTAAATCTCTAACAGATTCTCCTCCATCTCTCTAAATCTCTAACAGATTCTCCTCCATCCCTCTAAATCTCTAACAGATTCTCCTCCATCCCTCTAAATCTCTAACAGATTCTCCTCCATCCCTCTAAATCTCTAACAGTTTCTCCTCCATCCCTCTAAATCTCTAACAGATTCTCCTCCATCTCTCTAAATCTCTAACAGATTCTCCCCCATCTCTCTAAATCTCTAACAGATTCTCCTCCATCTCTCTAAATCTCTAACAGATTCTCCTCCATCCCTCTAAATCTCTAACAGTTTCTCCTCCATCCCTCTACATCTCTAACAGATCATCCTAACAGATTCTCCTCCATCTCTCTAATCTCT
>NW_024060679.1:0-21976 GCF_016432855.1 Salvelinus namaycush | reverse complement strand
TAGGGCTCTGGTCTATAGTAGTACCACTATATAGGGAATAGGGCTCTGGTCTATAGTAGTACCACTATATAGGGAATAGGGTTCTGGTCTATAGTAGTACCACTATATAGGGAATAGGGTTCTGGTCTATAGTAGTACCACTATATAGGGAATAGGGCTCTGGTCTATAGTAGTACCACTATATAGGGAATAGGGCTCTGGTCTATAGTAGTACCACTATATAGGGAATAGGGTTCTGGTCTATAGTAGTACCACTATATAGGGAATAGGGCTCTGGTCTATAGTAGTACCACTATATAGGGAATAGGGCTCTGGTCTATAGTAGTACCACTATATAGGGAATAGGGCCCTGGTCTATAGTAGTACCACTATATAGGGAATAGGGCTCTGGTCTATAGTAGTACCACTATATAGGGAATAGGGTTCTGGTCTATAGTAGTACCACTATATAGGGAATAGGGCTCTGGTCTCTGGTCACTGTAGACAGTCCCAGTCATTTGGAAAGTGTTCTGACCCCTTCCCTTTTTCCACATTTTGTTATGTTACAGCCTTTTTCTAAAATGGATTAAATTAATTTATTTCCTCATCAATCTACACACAATACCCCATTATGACATCACAATACACCCCATAATGACATCACAATACACCCCATAATGACATCACAATACACCCCATAATGACATCACAATACACCATAATGACATCACAACACCCCATAATGACATCACAACACCCCAAAATGACAAAGAGAAAACAGGTTTTTAGAAATGTCAATAAATATATTAAAACTAAAAAACAGATACCTTATTTACATAAGTATTTATTTTGAATACATTTGTAAAAATGTCAAAAAAACTGTTTTCACTTTGTCATTATGGTGTATTGTGTGTAGATTGATGAGGAAATAAATGAATTTAATCCACTTTAGAATAAGGCTGTAACGTAACAACATGTGGAATAAGTCAATACTTTCCGAATGACCCACATACGTTTACTGAATTGAAATGAGGTTAGGATATGACCCACATACGTTTACTGAATTGAAATGAGGTTAGGATATGACCCACATACGTTTACTGAATTGAAATGAGGTTAGGGATATGACCCACATACGTTTACTGAATTGAAATGAGGTTAGGATATGACCCACATACGTTTACTGAATTGAAATGAGGTTAGGATATGACCCACATACGTTTACTGAATTGAAATGAGGTTAGGATATGACCCACATACGTTTACTGAATTGAAATGAGGTTAGGATATGACCCACATACGTTTACTGAATTGAAATGAGGTTAGGGATATGACAGCTTTTTGTTATCCTCAAGGACAAACAGAAAAGGTCTGGAAGTCTCTCTGAAAGCTGTAACAGGAAGATAAAGACATGTAAATGGACCAAATATAGGCATTGTTTGTGTCCACCAACCCAGAGTAGGGATCCACACAATCCACACCACAGCCCTGTGCTCTGACACTGTAACCCTATGTTGTCCTGTCCCACAGAGTAGGGATCCACACACTGTAACCCTATGTTGTCCTGTCCCCCAGAGTAGGGATCCACACACTGTAACCCTATGTTGTCCTGTCCCCCAGAGTAGGGATCCACACACTGTAACCCTATGTTGTCCTGTCCCACAGAGTAGGGATGCCACACAATGCCAATCCACACCACAGCCCTGTGCTCTGACACACATACTGTAACCCTATGTTGTCCTGTCCCACAGAGTAGGGATGCCACACAATGCCAATCCACACCACAGCCCTGTGCTCTGACACACATACTGTAACCCTATGTTGTCCTGTCCCACAGAGTAGGGATGCCACACAATCCACACCACAGCCCTGTGCTCTGACACTGTAACCCTATGTTGTCCTGTCCCACAGAGTAGGGATGCCACACAATCCACACCACAGCCCTGTGCTCTGACACTGTAACCCTATGTTGTCCTGTCCCACAGAGTAGGGATGCCACACAATGCCAATCCACACCACAGCCCTGTGCTCTGACACTGTAACCCTATGTTGTCCTGTCCCACAGAGTAGGGATACCACACAATCCACACCACAGCCCTGTGCTCTGACACTGTAACCCTATGTTGTCCTGTCCCACAGAGTAGGGATGCCACACAATCCACACCACAGCCCTGTGCTCTGACACACTGTAACCCTATGTTGTCCTGTCCCACAGAGTAGGGATGCCACACAATCCACACCACAGCCCTGTGCTCTGACACTGTAACCCTATGTTGTCCTGTCCCACAGAGTAGGGATACACACCACAGCCCTGTGCTCTGACACTGTAACCCTATGTTGTCCTGTCCCACAGAGTAGGGATGCCACACAATGCCAATCCACACCACAGCCCTGTGCTCTGACACACATACTGTAACCCTTTATTGACATGTCTCTCCCTATAAGAAACCCCTACAGCCAAACCGCCAGCCAGACCCATCACAGATCAGGGGAGAGTGACAGTTAGCACTTAGGTGAAGGGAGGAGGTGGGGGGTCTTTGTGGCTAAAGGGCAGATTTACACATCGCGCAGATCATCTCCCATTAAAAGTGCAGCGCTGATCAATGACTTGTGCTGTGATTGTGATTTGGCCTAGGGGGACACAGGATAGGAGACATGGGGGGTGGGGGGGGGGGGTTGGAGACTGGGGGGACACAGGATAGGAGACATGGGGGGGGGGGGGGAGACAGAGGGTAAGGGAGGACAGGGGTTTTTGGGGTATGGGCCGGGGTGCATCGTATGTGGTCTGCCCCCCCCCCCCCCCCCCCCCCATGTCGCATGCCGGTCAGTGACCTCCTTAGGCACCAGATGGTCCCAAAGACAGAGTACAGGGTGTGATGAAGACTCACATGTCTGAGAAGAATACAAAAGGCTGTGCAAGACCGATCAGTCATGATCCACTGTAGAGATATCAGACCGATCAGTCATGATCCACTGTAGAGATATCAGAACGATCAGTCGTGATCCACTGTAGAGATATCAGACCGATCAGTCGTGATCCACTGTAGAGATATCAGACCGATCAGTCATGATCCACTGTAGAGATATCAGAACGTTCAGTCGTGATCCACTGTAGAGATATCAGAACGATCAGTCGTGATCCACTGTAGAGATATCAGAACGATCAGTCGTGATCCACTGTAGAGATATCAGACCGATCAGTCATGATCCACTGTAGAGATATCAGACCGATCAGTCATGATCCACTGTAGAGATATCAGAACGATCAGTCGTGATCCATCGTAGAGATATCAGACCGATCAGTCGTGATCCACTGTAGAGATATCAGAACGATCAGTCGTGATCCACTGTAGAGATATCAGAACGATCAGTCATGATCCACTGTAGAGATATCAGAACGGTCAGTCATGATCCACTGTAGAGATATCAGAACGATCAGTCATGAGTCCACTGTAGAGATATCAGAACGATCAGTCATGAGTTCACTGTAGAGATATCAGAACGATCAGTCATGAGTTCACTGTAGAGATATCAGACCGATCAGTCATGAGTTCACTGTAGAGATATCAGACCGATCAGTCCTGATCCACTGTAGAGATATCAGACCGATCAGTCCTGATCCACTGTAGAGATATCAGACCGATCAGTCCTGATCCACTGTAGAGATATCAGAACGATCAGTCATGAGTCCACTGTAGAGATATCAGAACGATCAGTCATGAGTTCACTGTAGAGATATCAGACCGATCAGTCATGATCCACTGTAGAGATATCAGACCGATCAGTCATGATCCACTGTAGAGATATCAGAACGATCAGTCCTGATCCACTGTAGAGATATCAGAACGATCAGTCATGAGTCCACTGTAGAGATATCAGAACGATCAGTCATGAGTTCACTGTAGAGATATCAGAACGATCAGTCCTGATCCACTGTAGAGATATCAGACCGATCAGTCATGATCCACTTTAGAGATATCAGACCGATCAGTCCTGATCCACTGTAGAGATATCAGAACGATCAGTCATGAGTCCACTGTAGAGATATCAGAACGATCAGTCATGAGTTCACTGTAGAGATATCAGAACGATCAGTCCTGATCCACTGTAGAGATATCAGACCGATCAGTCCTGATCCACTGTAGAGATATCAGACCGATCAGTCCTGATCCACTGTAGAGATATCAGAACGATCAGTCATGATCCACTGTAGAGATATCAGAACGATCAGTCCTGAGTTCACTGTAGAGATATCAGAACGATCAGTCCTGATCCACTGTAGAGATATCAGAACGATCAGTCATGATCCACTGTAGAGATATCAGAACGATCAGTCGTGATCCACTGTAGAGATATCAGACCGATCAGTCGTGATCCACTGTAGAGATATCAGAACGATCAATCGTGATCCACTGTAGAGATATCAGACCGATCAGTCGTGATCCACTGTAGAGATATCAGACCGATCAGTCATGATCCACTTTAGAGATATCAGACCGATCAGTCATGATCCACTGTAGAGATATCAGAACGATCAGTCCTGATCCACTGTAGAGATATCAGAACGATCAGTCATGAGTCCACTGTAGAGATATCAGAACGATCAGTCATGAGTTCACTGTAGAGATATCAGAACGATCAGTCCTGATCCACTGTAGAGATATCAGACCGATCAGTCCTGATCCACTGTAGAGATATCAGACCGATCAGTCCTGATCCACTGTAGAGATATCAGAACGATCAGTCATGATCCACTGTAGAGATATCAGAACGATCAGTCCTGAGTTCACTGTAGAGATATCAGAACGATCAGTCCTGATCCACTGTAGAGATATCAGAACGATCAGTCATGATCCACTGTAGAGATATCAGAACGATCAGTCGTGATCCACTGTAGAGATATCAGACCGATCAGTCGTGATCCACTGTAGAGATATCAGAACGATCAGTCATGATCCACTGTAGAGATATCAGAACGATCAGTCGTGATCCACTGTAGAGATATCAGACCGATCAGTCGTGATCCACTGTAGAGATATCAGAACGATCAGTCATGATCCACTGTAGAGATATCAGAACGATCAGTCGTGATCCACTGTAGAGATATCAGACCGATCAGTCGTGATCCACTGTAGAGATATCAGACCGATCAGTCATGATCCACTGTAGAGATATCAGACCGATCAGTCATGATCCACTGTAGAGCCTGGCCTCAATACCCCAGTCTGGTCTCACTACCCCAGTATGGTGTCAATACCCCAGCCTGGTCTCAATACCCCAGTATGGTCTCACTACCCCAGCCTGGTCTCAATACCCCAGCCTGGCCTCAATACCCCAGTCTGGTCTCAATACCCCAGCCTGGTCTCAATACCCCAGCCTGTTCTCAATACCCCAGCCTGGCCTCAATACCCCAGCCTGGCCTCAATACCCCAGCCTGATCTCAATACCCCAGCCTGGACTCAGTACCCCAGCCTGGCCTCAATACCCCAGTCTGGTCTCAATACCCCAGCCTGGTCTCAATACCCCAGCCTGGCCTCAATACCCCAGCCTGGCCTCAATACCCCAGCCTGGCCTCAATACCCCAGCCTGGCCTCAATACCCCAGTCTGGCCTCAATACCCCAGCCTGGTCTCAATACCCCAGCCTGGTCTCAATACCCCAGCCTGGCCTCAATACCCCAGCCTGGACTCAGTACCCCAGCCTGGCCTCAATACCCCAGCCTGGTTCAATACCCCAGCCTGGTTCAATACCCCAGCCTGGCCTCAATACCCCAGCCTGTTCTCAATACCCCAGCCTGTTCTCAATACCCCAGCCTGGTCTCAATACCCCAGCCTGGTCTCAATACCCCAGCCTGGTTCAATACCCCAGCCTGGCCTCAATACCCCAGCCTGTTCTCAATACCCCAGCCTGTTCTCAATACCCCAGTATGGTGTCAATACCCCAGTATGGTGTCAATACCCCAGCCTGGTCTCAATACCCCAGCCTGTTCTCAATACCCCAGTATGGTGTCAATACCCCAGCCTGGTCTCAATACCCCAGTATGGTGTCAATACCCCAGCCTGGTCTCAATACCCCAGCCTGTTCTCAATACCCCAGTATGGTGTCAATACCCCCAGCCTGGTCTCAATACCCCAGTATGGTGTCAATACCCCAGTATGGTGTCAATACCCCAGCCTGGACTCAGTACCCCAGCCTGGCCTCAATACCCCAGCCTGGCCTCAATACCCCAGCCTGTTCTCAATACCCCAGTCTGATCTCAATACCCCAGTCTGATCTCAATACCCCAGCCTGGTTCAATACATTGGTAAGACTCTTATCTGTACTGTCCTCTGTTCAGTATAGTCACATTGGTAAGACTCTTATCTGTACTGTCCTCTGTTCAGTATAGTCACATTGGTAAGACTCTTATCTGTACTGTCCTCTGTTCAGTATAGTCACATTGGTAAGACTCGTATCTGTACTGTCCTCTGTTCAGTATAGTCACATTGGTAAGACTCTTATCTGTACTGTCCTCTGTTCAGTATAGTCACATTGGTAAGACTCTTATCTGTACTGTCCTCTGTTCAGTATAGTCACATTGGTAAGTCTCTTATTGTAACGGCAGTCCTCCTCCTCTTCATCTGAAGAGGAGGAGTATTGAGGGAACCAAGGCGCAGCGTAGTGAAATGACATATTTTATTAACGAAAACACGAACTTGATTAAACTAACAAAAACAACAAACGGTGTAGACAGACCTAGACGACGTACTTACATAAAACAAGAAAACGCACGAATAGGAACATAGGCTACACAAACCGAACAAACCGTAAACAGTCCCGCGTGGTGAACAAACACAGACACGGAAGACAATCACCCACAACGAACACTGTGACAACGCCTACCTAAATATGACTCTTAATTAGAGGAACGCCAAACACCTGCCTCTAATTAAGAGCCATACCAGGCAACCCAAAACCAACACAGAAACAGAAAACATAGAATGCCCACCCAACCTCACGTCCTGACCAACTAACACACATACCAAACTAACATAAATAGGTCAGGAACGTGACATAACCCCCCCCATAAGGTGCGAACACCGGGCGCACCAGCACAAAGTCTAGGGGAGGGTCTGGGTGGGCATCTGACCACGGTGGTGGCTCAGGCTCCGGGCGAGGTCCCCACCCCACCATAATCAATCCTAGCCTCCATCTACCCCTAAAAATGTCCACCCATATCTTACCCCCACAAAATCCTCTTAGTAACATCCATGACAGGGACAGCACCGGGACAGAGGGATAAATCAAGACAGAGGGATAGATCAGAATAAAGAGGTAGATCAAGATAGAGAGGGAGATCATGATAGAGGGGCAACTCCGGACTGAAAGGCAGCTCCGGACAGAGAGACAGCTCTGGACTGATGGGCAGTTCTGGGTATATAGCCGTTTCAGGCTGAAGGGCAGCTCATGGCTGACTGACGAATCTGGACGCTCATGGCAGGCTGACGGCTCTCGACGCTCATGGCAGGCTGACGGCTCTCGACGCTCATGGCTGGCTGACGGCTCTCGACGCTCATGGCTGGCTGACGGCTCTCGACGCTCATGGCTGGCTGACGGCTCTCGACGCTCATGGCTGGCTGACGGCTCTCGACGCTCATGGCAGGCTGACGGCTCTCGACGCTCATGGCAGGCTGACGGCTCTCGACGCTCATGGCAGGCTGACGGCTCTCGACGCTCATGGCAGGCTGACGGCTCTCGACGCTCATGGCAGGCTGACGGCTCTCGACGCTCATGGCTCTCTGACGGCTCTCGACGCTCATGGCTCTCTGACGGCTCTGGCTGCTCATGGCTCGCTGGCGGCTCTGGCAGATCCTGTCTGGTTGGCGGCTCTGGCAGATCCTGTCTGGTTGGCGGCTCTGGCAGATCCTGTCTGGTTAGCGGCTCTGGCAGATCCTGTCTGGTTAGCGGCTCTGGCAGATCCTGTCTGGTTGGCGGCTCTGGCAGATCCTGTCTGGTTGGCGGCTCTGGCAGATCCTGTCTGACGGGCGGCTCTAGCGGCTCCTGTCTGGCGGGCGGCTCTAGCGGCTCCTGTCTGGCGGACGGCTCTGTAGGCTCATGGCAGACGGGCGGCTTTGCAGGCTCATGGCAGACGGGCGGCTTTGCAGGCTCATTGCAGACGGATGGCTCAGACGGCGCTGGGGAGACGGATGGCTCAGATGGCGCTGGGGAGACGGATGGCTCAGATGGCGCTGGTGAGACGGATGGCTCAGATGGCGCTGGTGAGACGGATGGCTCTGGCCGGATAAGGCGCACTGTAGACCTGGTGCGTGGTGCCGGAACTGGAGGCACCGGGCTAAGGACACGCACCTTCATACTAGTGCGGGGAGCAGGGACAGGGCACACTGTACTCTCAAAGCCCACTCTATACCTGGTGCGTGGTACCGGCACTGGTGACACCGGGCTGAGGACAAGCACATCAGGATTAGTAGGGGGAGAAGATACAGTGTGTACAGGGCTCTGGAGACGCACAGGAGGCTTAGTGCGTGGTGCCGGAACTGGAGGCACCGAACTGGATACACGCACTACAGGGAGAGTGCGTGGAGGAGGAACAGGGCTCAGGAGACGCACTGGTAGCCTAGTGCGTAGTGTAGGCACTGTAGGTACTAGGCTGGGGCGGGGAGGTGGCGCCGGAAATACCGGACCGTGGAGGCGTACTGGCACTCTTGAGCATTGAGCCTGCCCAACCTTACCTGGTTGAATACTCCCGGTCGCCCGACCAGTGCGGGGAGGTGGAATAACCCGCACCGGCCTATGTAGGCGAACCGGGGAAACCATGCGTAAGGCAGGTGCCATGTATGCCGGCCCGAGGAGACGCACTGGAGACCAGACGCGTTGAGCCGGCCTCATGACACCTGGCTCAATACCCAATCTAGCCCTACCAGTGCGGGGAGGTGGAATAACCCGCACTGGGCTATGCACTCGTACAGGAGACACCGTGCGCTCTACTGCGTAACACGGCGCCTGCCCGTACTCCCGCTCTCCACGGTAAGCCTGGGAAGTGGGCGCAGGTCTCCTACCTGCCCTTGGCCCACTACCTCTTAGCCCCCCCCCAAGAAATTTTTGGGTGTTACTCACGGGCTTTTTGGGCTTCCGTGCCAGACGCGTTCCCTCATAACTCCGGTTCCTCTCTCTCTTTTCCTCCACTCTCCGAGCTGCCTCCAGCTGTTCCCATGGACGGTGATTCACTTTAGCCCATGGTCCTTCTCCGTTAAATATTTGCTCCCAACTCCACAAGTCCTGTATACTTCCCCGTTGCTCCAAATTACGCTGCTTGGTTCTGGATTCTTGGTGGGTGATTCTGTAACGGCAGTCCTCCTCCTCTTCATCTGAAGAGGAGGAGTATTGAGGGAACCAAGGCGCAGCGTAGTGAAATGACATATTTTATTAACGAAAACACGAACTTGATTAAACTAACAAAAACAACAAACGGTGTAGACAGACCTAGACGACGTACTTACATAAAACAAGAAAACGCACGAATAGGAACATAGGCTACACAAACCGAACAAACCGTAAACAGTCCCGCGTGGTGAACAAACACAGACACGGAAGACAATCACCCACAACGAACACTGTGACAACGCCTACCTAAATATGACTCTTAATTAGAGGAACGCCAAACACCTGCCTCTAATTAAGAGCCATACCAGGCAACCCAAAACCAACACAGAAACAGAAAACATAGAATGCCCACCCAACCTCACGTCCTGACCAACTAACACACATACCAAACTAACATAAATAGGTCAGGAACGTGACACTTATCTGTACTGTCCTCTGTTCAGTATAGTCACATTGGTAAGACTCTTATCTGTACTGTCCTCTGTTCAGTATAGTCACATTGGTAAGACTATTCTCTGTACTGTCCTCTGTTCAGTATAGTCACATTGGTAAGACTCTTATCTGTACTGTCCTCTGTTCAGTATAGTCACATTGGTAAGACTCTTATCTGTACTGTCCTCTGTTCAGTATAGTCACATTGGTAAGACTCTTATCTGTACTGTCCTCTGTTCAGTATAGTCACATTGGTAAGACTATTCTCTGTACTGTCCTCTGTTCAGTATAGTCACATTGGTAAGACTCTTATCTGTACTGTCCTCTGTTCAGTATAGTCACATTGGTAAGACTCTTATCTGTACTGTCCTCTGTTCAGTATAGTCACATTGGTAAGAGTTTTGTCTCAGTAAACATTAGTCAAAGCTGTTTGCTCTACCGTTACCTGGACAAGACAGGCCTCGTTGGTCTACTTCTGTTGTCGCTGCCTCCTCCTCCAACCTGGCTTCCATTAGTTTCACCAGATAGTGTTTGGTTAGGAGCAGTCACGGCTTTGGGCCGTTC
Organism: Salvelinus namaycush; assembly: GCF_016432855.1. Taxonomy (NCBI): domain Eukaryota; kingdom Metazoa; phylum Chordata; class Actinopteri; order Salmoniformes; family Salmonidae; genus Salvelinus; species Salvelinus namaycush. The sequence goes on along the minus strand of NW_024060679.1, from coordinate 11,621 downwards.
CCCTAGAGACTCCTAGAGAGCATCTGTCCCACCTTGAGAAGTCATCTCTGGTGAAGAAACCACTTACATCCTGTATGGAGACCATACTATTTCCTCTCATATAGACACGTTCAAATGGAAACGTTGGAGAGGGTATCTACCTTCCTAACACAGTCCTAATCTACCTTCCTAACACAGTCCTAATCTACCTTCCTGACACAGTCCTAATCTACCTTCCTAACACAGTCCTAATCTACCTTCCTAACACGGTCCTAATCTACCTTCCTAACACAGTCCTAATCTACCTTCCTGACACAGTCCTAATCTACCTTCCTAACACAGTCCTAATCTACCTTCCTAACACAGTCCTAATCTACCTTCCTAACACAGTCCTAATCTACCTTCCTGACACAGTCCTAATCTACCGTCCTAACACAGTCCTAATCTACCTTCCTGACACAGTCCTAATCTACCTTCCTGACACAGTCCTAATCTACCTTCCTAACACGGTCCTAATCTACCTTCCTAACACGGTCCTAATCTACCTTCCTGACACAGTCCTAATCTACCGTCCTAACACAGTCCTAATCTACCTTCCTAACACAGTCCTAATCTACCTTCCTAACACAGTCCTAATCTACCTTCCTAACACAGTCCTAATCTACCTTCCTAACACAGTCCTAATCTACCGTCCTAACACAGTCCTAATCTACCTTCCTAACACAGTCCTACTCTACCTTCCTAACACGGTCCTACTCTACCTTCCTAACACGGTCCTACTCTACCTTCCTAACACAGTCCTAATCTACCTTCCTAACACAGTCCTAATCTACCTTCCTAACACAGTCCTAATCTACCGTCCTAACACAGTCCTAATCTACCGTCCTAACACAGTCCTAATCTACCTTCCTAACACGGTCCTACTCTACCTTCCTAACACGGTCCTACTCTACCTTCCTAACACAGTCATAATCTACCTCCCTGACACAGTCCTAATCTACCTTCCTAACACAGTCCTAATCTACCTTCCTAACACAGTCCTAATCTACCTTCCTAACACAGTCCTAATCTACCGTCCTAACACAGTCCTAATCTACCTTCCTAACACAGTCCTACTCTACCTTCCTAACACGGTCCTACTCTACCTCCCTGACACAGTCCTAATCTACCTTCCTAACACGGTCCTAATCTACCTTCCTAACACGGTCCTAATCTACCTTCCTAACACAGTCCTAATCTACCTTCCTAACACAGTCCTAATCTACCTTCCTAACACAGTCCTAATCTACCTTCCTAACACAGTCCTAATCTACCTTCCTAACACAGTCCTACTCTACCTTCCTAACACGGTCCTAATCTACCTTCCTAACACAGTCCTAATCTACCTTCCTAACACGGTCCTACTCTACCTTCCTGACACAGTCCTAATCTACCTTCCTGACACAGTCCTAATCTACCTTCCTGACACAGTCCTAATCTACCTTCCTGACACAGTCCTAATCTACCTTCCTAACACAGTCCTAATCTACCTTCCTAACACAGTCCTAATCTACCTTCCTAACACAGTCCTAATCTACCTTCCTAACACAGTCCTAATCTACCTTCCTAACACAGTCCTACTCTACCGTCCTAACACAGTCCTAATCTACCTTCCTAACACAGTCCTAATCTACCTTCCTAACACAGTCCTAATCTACCTTCCTAACACAGTCCTAATCTACCTTCCTAACACAGTCCTAATCTACCTTCCTAACACAGTCCTAATCTACCTTCCTAACACAGTCCTAATCTACCTTCCTAACACAGTCCTAATCTACCTTCCTACCACAGTAATATGTGATTTAGCCCCAGTAGCTAGATGGGGATGTATTACTGCCCCAGTAACTAGATGGGGATGTATTACTGTCCCAGTAACTAGATGGGGATGTATTACTGCCCCAGTAGCTAGATGGGGATGTATTACTGCCCCAGTAACTAGATGGGGATGTATTACTGTCCCAGTAACTAGATGGGGATGTATTACTGCCCCAGTAGCTAGATGGGGATGTATTACTGCCCCAGTAGCTAGATGGGGATGTATTACTGCCCCAGTAGCTAGATGAGGATGTATTACTGCCCCAGTAACTAGATGGGGATGTATTACTGTCCCAGTAGCTAGATGGGGATGTATTACTGCCCCAGTAGCTAGATGGGGATGTATTACTGTCCCAGTAACTAGATGGGGATGTATTACTGCCCCAGTAGCTAGATGGGGATGTATTACTGCCCCAGTAACTAGATGGGGATGTATTACTGTCCCAGTAACTAGATGGGGATGTATTACTGCCCCAGTAGCTAGATGGGGATGTATTACTGTCCCAGTAACTAGATGGGGATGTATTACTGCCCCAGTAACTAGATGGGGATGTATTACTGCCCCAGTAACTAGATGAGGATGTATTACTGTCCCAGTAACTAGATGGGGATGTATTACTGTCCCAGTAACTAGACGGGGATGTATTACTGCCCCAGTAACTAGATGGGGATGTATTACTGCCCCAGTAGCTAGATGGGGATGTATTACTGCCCCAGTAGCTAGATGGGGATGTATTACTGCCCCAGTAGCTAGATGAGGATGTATTACTGCCCCAGTAACTAGATGAGGATGTATTACTGCCCCAGTAGCTAGATGAGGATGTATTACTGCCCCAGTAGCTAGATGAGGATGTATTACTGTCCCAGTAACTAGATGGGGATGTATTACTGCCCCAGTAACTAGATGGGGATGTATTACTGCCCCAGTAGCTAGATGGGGATGTATTACTGCCCCAGTAACTAGATGGGGATGTATTACTGTCCCAGTAACTAGATGGGGATGTATTACTGCCCCAGTAGCTAGATGGGGATGTATTACTGCCCCAGTAGCTAGATGGGGATGTATTACTGCCCCAGTAGCTAGATGAGGATGTATTACTGCCCCAGTAACTAGATGGGGATGTATTACTGTCCCAGTAGCTAGATGGGGATGTATTACTGCCCCAGTAACTAGATGGGGATGTATTACTGCCCCAGTAACTAGATGGGGATGTATTACTGCCCCAGTAACTAGATGGGGATGTATTACTGCCCCAGTAGCTAGATGGGGATGTATTACTGCCCCAGTAACTAGATGGGGATGTATTACTGTCCCAGTAACTAGATGGGGATGTATTACTGCCCCAGTAGCTAGATGGGGATGTATTACTGCCCCAGTAGCTAGATGGGGATGTATTACTGCCCCAGTAGCTAGATGAGGATGTATTACTGCCCCAGTAACTAGATGGGGATGTATTACTGTCCCAGTAACTAGATGGGGATGTATTACTGCCCCAGTAGCTAGATGAGGATGTATTACTGCCCCAGTAACTAGATGGGGATGTATTACTGCCCCAGTAACTAGATGGGGATGTATTACTGCCCCAGTAACTAGATGGGGATGTATTACTGCCCCAGTAGCTAGATGGGGATGTATTACTGCCCCAGTAACTAGATGGGGATGTATTACTGCCCCAGTAACTAGATGGGGATGTATTACTGCCCCGGTAGCTAGATGAGGATGTATTACTGCCCCGGTAGCTAGATGGGGATGTATTACTGTCCCGGTAACTAGATGGGGATGTATTACTGCCCCGGTAGCTAGATGGGGATGTATTACTGCCCCAGTAGCTAGATGGGGATGTATTACTGTCCCAGTAACTAGATGGGGATGTATTACTGCCCCAGTAGCTAGATGGGGATGTATTACTGCCCCAGTAGCTAGATGGGGATGTATTACTGCCCCAGTAGCTAGATGAGGATGTATTACTGCCCCAGTAACTAGATGGGGATGTATTACTGTCCCAGTAGCTAGATGGGGATGTATTACTGCCCCAGTAACTAGATGGGGATGTATTACTGTCCCAGTAACTAGATGGGGATGTATTACTGCCCCAGTAGCTAGATGGGGATGTATTACTGCCCCAGTAACTAGATGGGGATGTATTACTGTCCCAGTAACTAGATGGGGATGTATTACTGCCCCAGTAGCTAGATGGGGATGTATTACTGCCCCAGTAGCTAGATGGGGATGTATTACTGCCCCAGTAGCTAGATGAGGATGTATTACTGCCCCAGTAACTAGATGGGGATGTATTACTGTCCCAGTAACTAGATGGGGATGTATTACTGCCCCAGTAGCTAGATGAGGATGTATTACTGCCCCAGTAACTAGATGGGGATGTATTACTGCCCCAGTAACTAGATGGGGATGTATTACTGCCCCAGTAACTAGATGGGGATGTATTACTGCCCCAGTAACTAGATGGGGATGTATTACTGCCCCAGTAACTAGATGGGGATGTATTACTGCCCCAGTAACTAGATGGGGATGTATTACTGCCCCAGTAACTAGATGGGGATGTATTACTGCCCCAGTAACTAGATGGGGATGTATTACTGTCCCAGTAACTAGATGGGGATGTATTACTACCCCAGTAACTAGATGGGGATGTATTACTGCCCCAGTAACTAGATGGGGATGTATTACTGCCCCAGTAACTAGATGGGGATGTATTACTGCCCCAGTAACTAGATGGGGATGTATTACTGCCCCAGTAACTAGATGGGGATGTATTACTGCCCCAGTAACTAGATGGGGATGTATTACTGCCCCAGTAACTAGATGGGGATGTATTACTGCCCCAGTAACTAGATGGGGATGTATTACTGTCCCAGTAACTAGATGGGGATGTATTACTGCCCCGGTAGCTAGATGAGGATGTATTACTGCCCCGGTAGCTAGATGGGGATGTATTACTGTCCCAGTAACTAGATGGGGATGTATTACTGCCCCAGTAGCTAGATGAGGATGTATTACTGCCCCAGTAACTAGATGGGGATGTATTACTGCCCCAGTAACTAGATGGGGATGTATTACTGCCCCAGTAACTAGATGGGGATGTATTACTGCCCCAGTAACTAGATGGGGATGTATTACTGCCCCAGTAACTAGATGGGGATGTATTACTGCCCCAGTAACTAGATGGGGAAGTATTACTGCCCCAGTAACTAGATGGGGATGTATTACTGTCCCAGTAACTAGATGGGGATGTATTACTACCCCAGTAACTAGATGGGGATGTATTACTGCCCCAGTAACTAGATGGGGATGTATTACTGCCCCAGTAACTAGATGGGGATGTATTACTGTCCCAGTAGCTAGATGGGGATGTATTACTGCCCCAGTAACTAGATGGGGATGTATTACTGCCCCGGTAGCTAGATGGGGATGTATTACTGCCCCAGTAACTAGATGGGGATGTATTACTGCCCCGGTAGCTAGATGGGGATGTATTACTGCCCCAGTAACTAGATGGGGATGTATTACTGCCCCAGTAACTAGATGGGGATGTATTACTGCCCCAGTAACTAGATGGGGATGTATTACTGCCCCGGTAGCTAGATGGGGATGTATTACTGTCCCAGTAACTAGATGGGGATGTATTACTGTCCCAGTAACTAGATGGGGATGTATTACTGCCCCAGTAACTAGATGAGGATGTATTACTGTCCCAGTAGCTAGATGGGGATGTATTACTGCCCCAGTAACTAGATGGGGATGTATTACTGCCCCAGTAGCTAGATGGGGATGTATTACTGCCCCAGTAACTAGATGGGGATGTATTACTGTCCCAGTAACTAGATGGGGATGTATTACTGTCCCAGTAACTAGATGGGGATGTATTACTGCCCCAGTAGCTAGATGAGGATGTATTACTGCCCCAGTAACTAGATGGGGATGTATTACTGTCCCAGTAACTAGATGGGGATGTATTACTGCCCCAGTAGCTAGATGGGGATGTATTACTGCCCCAGTAACTAGATGAGGATGTATTACTGCCCCAGTAACTAGATGAGGATGTATTACTGCCCCGGTAGCTAGATGAGGATGTATTACTGTCACAGTAACTAGATGGGGATGTATTACTGCCCCAGTAACTAGATGGGGATGTATTACTGCCCCAGTAACTAGATGGGGATGTATTACTGCGCCAGTAACTAGATGGGGATGTATTACTGTCCCAGTAACTAGATGGGGATGTATTACTGCCCCAGTAACTAGATGGGGATGTATTACTGCCCCAGTAACTAGATGGGGATGTATTACTGCCCCAGTAACTAGATGGGGATGTATTACTGCCCCAGTAACTAGATGAGGATGTATTACTGTCCCAGTAACTAGATGGGGATGTATTACTGCCCCAGTAACTAGATGAGGATGTATTACTGCCCCAGTAACTAGATGGGGATGTATTACTGCCCCAGTAACTAGATGGGGATGTATTACTGCCCCAGTAACTAGATGGGGATGTATTACTGCCCCAGTAACTAGATGAGGATGTATTACTGCCCCAGTAACTAGATGGGGATGTATTACTGTCCCAGTAACTAGATGGGGATGTATTACTGCCCCAGTAACTAGATGGGGATGTATTACTGTCCCAGTAACTAGATGGGGATGTATTACTGCCCCAGTAACTAGATGGGGATGTATTACTGCCCCAGTAACTAGATGAGGATGTATTACTGCCCCAGTAACTAGATGGGGATGTATTACTGCCCCAGTAACTAGATGGGGATGTATTACTGCCCCAGTAACTAGATGGGGATGTATTACTGTCCCAGTAACTAGATGGGGATGTATTACTGCCCCAGTAACTAGATGGGGATGTATTACTGCCCCAGTAACTAGATGGGGATGTATTACTGCCCCAGTAGCTAGATGGGGATGTATTACTGTCCCAGTAACTAGATGGGGATGTATTACTGCCCCAGTAGCTAGATGGGGATGTATTACTGCCCCAGTAACTAGATGGGGATGTATTACTGCCCCAGTAACTAGATGGGGATGTATTACTGCCCCAGTAACTAGATGGGGATGTATTACTGCCCCAGTAACTAGATGGGGATGTATTACTGCCCCAGTAGCTAGATGGGGATGTATTACTGCCCCAGTAACTAGATGGGGATGTATTACTGTCCCAGTAACTAGATGGGGATGTATTACTGCCCCAGTAGCTAGATGGGGATGTATTACTGCCCCAGTAGCTAGATGGGGATGTATTACTGCCCCAGTAGCTAGATGAGGATGTATTACTGCCCCAGTAACTAGATGGGGATGTATTACTGTCCCAGTAACTAGATGGGGATGTATTACTGCCCCAGTAGCTAGATGAGGATGTATTACTGCCCCAGTAACTAGATGGGGATGTATTACTGCCCCAGTAACTAGATGGGGATGTATTACTGCCCCAGTAACTAGATGGGGATGTATTACTGCCCCAGTAGCTAGATGGGGATGTATTACTGCCCCAGTAACTAGATGGGGATGTATTACTGCCCCAGTAACTAGATGGGGATGTATTACTGCCCCGGTAGCTAGATGAGGATGTATTACTGCCCCGGTAGCTAGATGGGGATGTATTACTGTCCCGGTAACTAGATGGGGATGTATTACTGCCCCGGTAGCTAGATGGGGATGTATTACTGCCCCAGTAGCTAGATGGGGATGTATTACTGTCCCAGTAACTAGATGGGGATGTATTACTGTCCCAGTAACTAGATGGGGATGTATTACTGCCCCAGTAGCTAGATGGGGATGTATTACTGCCCCAGTAGCTAGATGGGGATGTATTACTGCCCCAGTAGCTAGATGAGGATGTATTACTGCCCCAGTAACTAGATGGGGATGTATTACTGCCCCAGTAACTAGATGGGGATGTATTACTGCCCCAGTAGCTAGATGAGGATGTATTACTGCCCCAGTAACTAGATGGGGATGTATTACTGCCCCAGTAACTAGATGGGGATGTATTACTGCCCCAGTAACTAGATGGGGATGTATTACTGCCCCAGTAACTAGATGGGGATGTATTACTGCCCCAGTAACTAGATGGGGATGTATTACTGCCCCAGTAACTAGATGGGGATGTATTACTGCCCCAGTAACTAGATGGGGATGTATTACTGCCCCAGTAACTAGATGGGGATGTATTACTGTCCCAGTAACTAGATGGGGATGTATTACTACCCCAGTAACTAGATGGGGATGTATTACTGCCCCAGTAACTAGATGGGGATGTATTACTGCCCCAGTAACTAGATGGGGATGTATTACTGCCCCAGTAACTAGATGGGGATGTATTACTGCCCCAGTAACTAGATGGGGATGTATTACTGCCCCAGTAACTAGATGGGGATGTATTACTGCCCCAGTAACTAGATGGGGATGTATTACTGCCCCAGTAACTAGATGGGGATGTATTACTGCCCCAGTAACTAGATGGGGATGTATTACTGTCCCAGTAACTAGATGGGGATGTATTACTGCCCCGGTAGCTAGATGAGGATGTATTACTGCCCCGGTAGCTAGATGGGGATGTATTACTGTCCCAGTAACTAGATGGGGATGTATTACTGCCCCAGTAGCTAGATGAGGATGTATTACTGCCCCAGTAACTAGATGGGGATGTATTACTGCCCCAGTAACTAGATGGGGATGTATTACTGCCCCAGTAACTAGATGGGGATGTATTACTGCCCCAGTAACTAGATGGGGATGTATTACTGCCCCAGTAACTAGATGGGGATGTATTACTGCCCCAGTAACTAGATGGGGAAGTATTACTGCCCCAGTAACTAGATGGGGATGTATTACTGTCCCAGTAACTAGATGGGGATGTATTACTACCCCAGTAACTAGATGGGGATGTATTACTGCCCCAGTAACTAGATGGGGATGTATTACTGCCCCAGTAACTAGATGGGGATGTATTACTGTCCCAGTAGCTAGATGGGGATGTATTACTGCCCCAGTAACTAGATGGGGATGTATTACTGTCCCGGTAGCTAGATGGGGATGTATTACTGCCCCAGTAACTAGATGGGGATGTATTACTGCCCCGGTAGCTAGATGGGGATGTATTACTGCCCCAGTAACTAGATGGGGATGTATTACTGTCCCAGTAACTAGATGGGGATGTATTACTGCCCCAGTAACTAGATGGGGATGTATTACTGCCCCGGTAGCTAGATGGGGATGTATTACTGTCCCAGTAACTAGATGGGGATGTATTACTGTCCCAGTAACTAGATGGGGATGTATTACTGCCCCAGTAACTAGATGAGGATGTATTACTGTCCCAGTAGCTAGATGGGGATGTATTACTGCCCCAGTAACTAGATGGGGATGTATTACTGCCCCAGTAGCTAGATGGGGATGTATTACTGCCCCAGTAACTAGATGGGGATGTATTACTGTCCCAGTAACTAGATGGGGATGTATTACTGTCCCAGTAACTAGATGGGGATGTATTACTGCCCCAGTAGCTAGATGAGGATGTATTACTGCCCCAGTAACTAGATGGGGATGTATTACTGTCCCAGTAACTAGATGGGGATGTATTACTGCCCCAGTAGCTAGATGGGGATGTATTACTGCCCCAGTAACTAGATGAGGATGTATTACTGCCCCAGTAACTAGATGAGGATGTATTACTGCCCCGGTAGCTAGATGAGGATGTATTACTGTCACAGTAACTAGATGGGGATGTATTACTGCCCCAGTAACTAGATGGGGATGTATTACTGCCCCAGTAACTAGATGGGGATGTATTACTGCGCCAGTAACTAGATGGGGATGTATTACTGTCCCAGTAACTAGATGGGGATGTATTACTGCCCCAGTAACTAGATGGGGATGTATTACTGCCCCAGTAACTAGATGGGGATGTATTACTGCCCCAGTAACTAGATGGGGATGTATTACTGCCCCAGTAACTAGATGAGGATGTATTACTGTCCCAGTAACTAGATGGGGATGTATTACTGCCCCAGTAACTAGATGAGGATGTATTACTGCCCCAGTAACTAGATGGGGATGTATTACTGCCCCAGTAACTAGATGGGGATGTATTACTGCCCCAGTAACTAGATGGGGATGTATTACTGCCCCAGTAACTAGATGAGGATGTATTACTGCCCCAGTAACTAGATGGGGATGTATTACTGTCCCAGTAACTAGATGGGGATGTATTACTGCCCCAGTAGCTAGATGGGGATGTATTACTGCCCCAGTAGCTAGATGGGGATGTATTACTGCCCAGTAGCTAGATGAGGATGTATTACTGCCCCAGTAACTAGATGGGGATGTATTACTGCCCCAGTAACTAGATGGGGATGTATTACTGCCCCAGTAACTGATGGGGATGTATTACTGCCCAGTAGCTAGATGGGATGTATTACTGCCCCCAGTAACTAGATGGGGATGTATTACTGCCCCAGTAACTAGATGGGGATGTATTACTGCCCCAGTAACTAGATGGGGATGTATTACTGTCCCAGTAACTAGATGGGGATGTATTACTGCCCCAGTAACTAGATGGGGATGTATTACTGCCCCAGTAACTAGATGGGGATGTATTACTGCCCCCAGTAACTAGATGGGGGATGTATTACTGTCCCCAGAACTAGATGGGGATGTATTACTGCCCCAGTAACTAGATGGGGATGTATTACTGCCCCAGTAACTAGATGGGGATGTATTACTGTCCCAGTAACTAGATGGGGATGTATTACTGCCCCAGTAACTAGATGGGGATGTATTACTGTCCCAGTAACTAGATGGGGATGTATTACTGTCCCAGTAACTAGATGAGGATGTATTACTGCCCCAGTAACTAGATGGGGTGGTATACTGTCCCAGTAACTAGATGGGGATGTATTAACTGCACCAGTAACTAGATGAGGATGTATTACTGCACCAGTAGCTAGATGGGATGTATTACTGCCCAGTAAGCTAGATGGGGATGTATTACTGCCCCAGTAACTAGATGGGGATGTATTACTGCCCCAGTACTAGTATGAGGATGTATTACTGCCCCAGACTAGATGAGGACTGTTATACCTGTCCCAGTAACTAGATGGGATGTATTACTGCCCCAGTAACTAGATGGGATGTATTACTGCCCCAGTAACTAGATGGGGATGTATTACTGTCCCCAGTAACTAGATGGGGATGTATTACTGTCCCCAGTAACTAGATGAGGATGTATTACTGCCCAGTAACTAGATGGGGATGTATTACTGTCCCCAGTAACTAGATGGGATGTATTACTGCCCCAGTAACTAGATGGGGATGTATTACTGTCCCAGTAGCTAGATGAGGATGTATTACTGCCCCAGTAACTAGATGAGGATGTATTACTGCCCCAGTAGCTAGATGGGGATGTATTACTGCCCCAGTAACTAGATGGGGATGTATTACTGCCCCAGTAACTAGATGGGGATGTATTACTGTCCCAGTAACTAGATGGGGATGTATTACTGCCCCAGTAGCTAGATGGGGATGTATTACTGCCCCAGTAGCTAGATGGGGATGTATTACTGCCCCAGTAACTAGATGGGGATGTATTACTGCCCCAGTAACTAGATGGGGATGTATTACTGCCCCAGTAGCTAGATGGGGATGTATTACTGCCCCCAGTAGCTAGATGAGGATGTATTACTGCCCCAGTAAGCTAGATGAGGATGTATTACTGCCCAGTAACTAGATGGGGATGTATTACTGTCCCAGTAACTAGATGGGG
>NW_024060678.1:0-21998 GCF_016432855.1 Salvelinus namaycush | reverse complement strand
TACTATACTACAGACAGGAGCTGCTTCCAGACCTGGTAGGATACTATACTAAGAGGGAGCTGCTTCCAGACTGGTAGGATACTATACTACAGACAGGAGCTGCTTCCAGACCTGGTAGGATACTATACTACAGATAGGAGCTGCTTCCAGACCTGGTAGGATACTATACTATAGAGAGGAGCTGTTTCCAGACCTGGTAGGTCCCTCCTGCTATCCTGCTCTATAAGGATATCAGCCAGCTCCATCACAGCTCCCCAGCACCATGGCTCAGGCTGCATCTCAGATCAAGAAGAGAGCGATTGTGGACACCTCCGTTGAGGACGAGAAGCTTAAGAAGAGGAAGATCAGACAAGCCCAACGGCAGCTGAGAAAAAGGTACAGGAGAAGGAGAGGACAGAGAGAGGAAGAGGAGGAGAGGAGGAGGAGGAGGAACTGAGTTAAGCTCAGTGTCTCCCGGTGCTCTCATTCCTTTGTCCTGGTTCCTTTCCTCCACGGAGCTCGGCAGCATGCTTCACACCGTGTGGGTGGGCTCTTAGTGGGGAGCGGGACAGGCACGGGGGAGAAGCACGGGGGAGGAGAGACATGGGAGGAGGAGAGACACAGGGGAGGAGGAGAGGAGGGGAGCGGGACAGGCACGGGGGAGAAGCACGGGGGAGGAGGAGAGGCAGGGGAGGAGGAGAGACACAGGGAGGAGGAGAGGCAGGGGAGGAGGAGAGACACAGGGGAGGAGGAGAGGAGGGGAGCGGGACAGGCACGGGGGAGAAGCACGGGGGAGGAGAGACAGGGAGGAGGAGAGAGACACAGGGGAGGAGGAGAGGAGGGGAGCGGGACAGGCACGGGGGAGAAGCACGGGGGAGGAGGAGAGGCAGGGGAGGAGGAGAGACACAGGGGAGGAGGAGAGGAGGGAGCGGGACAGGCACGGGGGAGAAGCACGGGGGAGGAGGAGAGGCAGGGGAGGAGGAGGAGAGGAGGGGAGCGGGACAGGCACGGGGGAGAAGCACGGGGGAGGAGGAGAGGCAGGGGAGGAGGAGGAGAGGAGGGGAGCGGGACAGGCACGGGGGAGAAGCACGGGGGAGGAGGAGAGGCAGGGGAGGAGGAGAGACACAGGGGAGGAGGAGAGGAGGGGAGCGGGACAGGCACGGGGGAGAAGCACGGGGAGGAGGAGAGGAGGGGAGGAGGAGAGACACAGGGGAGGAGGAGAGGAGGGGGAGCGGGACAGGCACGGGGAGAAGCACGGGGGAGGAGGAGAGGCAGGGGAGGAGGAGAGACACAGGGGAGGAGGAGAGGAGGGGAGCGGGACAGGCACGGGGGAGAAGCACGGGGGAGGAGGAGAGGCAGGGGAGGAGGAGAGACACAGGGGAGGAGGAGAGGAGGGGAGCGGGACAGGCACGGGGGAGAAGCACGGGGGAGGAGAGAGGCAGGGGAGGAGGAGAGACACAGGGGAGGAGGAGAGGAGGGGAGCGGGGACAGGCACGGGGGAGAAGCACGGGGGAGGAGGAGAGGCAGGGGAGGAGGAGAGACACAGGGGAGGAGGAGAGGAGGGGAGCGGGACAGGCACGGGGGAGAAGCACGGGGGAGGAGGAGAGGCAGGGGAGGAGGAGAGACACAGGGAGGAGAGGAGGAGAGACACAGGGGAGGAGGAGAGACACGGGGGGAGCGAGGAGAGGCAGGGGAGGAGGAGAGACATGGGACAGTAGGACAGAGTTAGCAGGTGTAGAGAGACATGGGACAGTAGAGGGGACTGTGCTCTCTCAGTCTCTCTCAGCCTCTCTCAGCCATTCCCTCTCTCAGCCTCTCTCAAGCCATTCCCTCTCTCAGCCTCTCTCAGCCATTCCTTCTCTCAGCCTCTCTCAGCCTCTTTCATTCTCTCTCTCAGCCTCTCTCAGCCATTCCCTCTCTCAGCCTCTCTCAGCCATTCCCTCTCTCAGCCTCTCTCAGCCATTCCCTCTCTCAGCCTCTCTCAGCCATTCCCTCTCTCAGCCTCTTCAGCCTCTTTCATTCTCTCTCTCAGCCTCTCTCAGCCTCTCTCAGCCTCTCTCAGCCTCTCAGCCTCTCTCAGCCTCTCAGCGTCTCTCAGTCTCTCTCAGCCTCTTTCATTCTCTCTCAGCCTCTCTCAGCCTCTCAGCCTCTCTCTCTCAGCCTCTCCCAGCCTCTCTGTTGCTCCGTGTGGCATGGTGCTGCTTGTTTCCGTGGTATCAGCCTGAGGAATCCTCACCTGTTTATCAAAAGGTTTAGCGTGGTGGTGTGCTGTGTTGTAGTGTGGTGGATGGACTGCAGCGATGCTGGTTAGTAATATAGACGTAGCTCTCTGCCAGTAATACAGTATCACAGACACGCCTGCAGCCTCCAGGCAAATGAACAGGAGAGAGAGTTGAACAGGGCTGGTGGGTACGGCACGAGACATAGTGTGGTCTTCTATCTCCATGGTGTTCCATGTCTGTGATCTTCTAACTCCATGGTGTTCCACGTCTGTGATCTTCTATCTCCATGGTGTCCCACGTCTGTGATCTTCTATCTCCATGGTGTTCCACGTCTGTGATCTTCTATCTCCATGGTGTTCCACGTCTGTGGTCTTCTATCTCCATGGTGTCCCACGTCTGTGATCTTCTATCTCCATGGTGTTCCACGTCTGTGATCTTCTATCTCCATGGTGTTCCACGTCTGTGGTCTTCTAACTCCATGGTGTCCCACGTCTGTGATCTTCTATCTCCATGGTGTCCCACGTCTGTGATCTTCTATCTCCATGGTGTTCCACGTCTGTGGTCTTCTATCTCCATGGTGTTCCACGTCTGTGGTCTTCTAACTCCATGGTGTTCCACGTCTGTGATCTTCTATCTCCATGGTGTTCCACGTCTGTGGTCTTCTAACTCCATGGTGTTCCACGTCTGTGATCTTCTATCTCCATGGTGTTCCACGTCTGTGGTCTTCTAACTCCATGGTGTTCCACGTCTGTGATCTTCTAACTCCATGGTGTTCCACGTCTGTGGTCTTCTAACTCCATGGTGTTCCACGTCTGTGATCTTCTATCTCCATGGTGTTCCACGTCTGTGGTCTTCTAACTCCATGGTGTTCCACGTCTGTGATCTTCTAACTCCATGGTGTTCCATGTCTGTGATCTTCTATCTCCATGGTGTCCCACGTCTGTGGTCTTCTAACTCCATGGTGTTCCACGTCTGTGATCTTCTATCTCCATGGTGTTCCACGTCTGTGGTCTTCTAACTCCATGGTGTTCCACGTCTGTGATCTTCTATCTCCATGGTGTTCCACGTCTGTGATCTTCTAACTCCATGGTGTTCCACGTCTGTGGTCTTCTAACTCCATGGTGTTCCACGTCTGTGATCTTCTAACTCCATGGTGTTCCACGTCTGTGGTCTTCTATCTCCATGGTGTTCCACGTCTGTGGTCTTCTAACTCCATGGTGTTCCACGTCTGTGATCTTCTATCTCCATGGTGTTCCACGTCTGTGGTCTTCTAACTCCATGGTGTTCCACGTCTGTGATCTTCTAACTCCATGGTGTTCCACGTCTGTGATCTTCTATCTCCATGGTGTTCCACGTCTGTGGTCTTCTAACTCCATGGTGTTCCACGTCTGTGATCTTCTATCTCCATGGTGTTCCACGTCTGTGGTCTTCTAACTCCATGGTGTTCCACGTCTGTGATCTTCTATCTCCATGGTGTTCCACGTCTGTGATCTTCTAACTCCATGGTGTTCCACGTCTGTGGTCTTCTAACTCCATGGTGTTCCACGTCTGTGATCTTCTAACTCCATGGTGTTCCACGTCTGTGATCTTCTATCTCCATGGTGTTCCATGTCTGTGGTCTTCTAACTCCATGGTGTTCCATGTCTGTGGTCTTCTAACTCCATGGTGTTCCATGTCTGTGGTCTTCTAACTCCATGGTGTTCCACGTCTGTGGTCTTCTAACTCCATGGTGTTCCACGTCTGTGATCTTCTATCTCCATGGTGTTCCACGTCTGTGATCTTCTATCTCCATGGTGTTCCACGTCTGTGGTCTTCTATCTCCATGGTGTTCCACGTCTGTGATCTTCTAACTCCATGGTGTTCCATGTCTGTGATCTTCTTCATGTTCACATTGTAATTTCCTCTTTGTCATATAGCTAGTGTGTGGTGTAAACAGACTCTTTGTCATATAGCTAGTGTGTGGTGTAAACAGACTCTTTGTCATATAGCTAGTGTGTGGTGTAAACAGACTCTTTGTCATATAGCTAGTGTGTGGTGTAAACAGACTCTTTGTCATATAGCTAGTGTGTGGTGTAAACAGACTCTTTGTCATATAGCTAGTGTGTGGTGTAAACAGACTCTTTGTCATATAGCTAGTGTGTGGTGTAAACAGACTCTTTGTCATATAGCTAGTGTGTGGTGTAAACAGACTCTTTGTCATATAGCTAGTGTGTGGTGTAAACAGAGCTCTTTGTCATATAGCTAGTGTGTGGTGTAAACAGACTCTTTGTCATATAGCTAGTGTGTGGGTGTAAACAGACTCTTTGTCATATAGCTAGTGTGTGGTGTAAACAGACTCTTTGTCATATAGCTAGTGTGTGGTGTAAACAGACTCTTTGTCATATAGCTAGTGTGTGGTTGTAAACAGACTCTTTGTCATATAGCTAGTGTGTGGTGTAAACAGGCTCTTTGTCATATAGCTAGTGTGTGGTGTAAACAGACTCTTGTCATATAGCTAGTGTGTGGTGTAAACAGACTGTCATATAGCTAGTGGTGTAAACAGACTCTTTGTCATATAGCTAGTGTGTGGTGTAAACAGACTCTTTGTCATATAGCTAGTGTGTGGTGTAAACAGACTGTCATATAGCTAGTGTGTGGTGTAAACAGACTCTTTGTCATATAGCTAGTGTGTGGTGTAAACAGACTCTTTGTCATATAGCTAGTGTGTGGTGTAAACAGACTCTTTGTCATATAGCTGTGTGTGGTGTAAACAGACTCTTTGTCATATAGCTAGTGTGTGGTGTAAACAGACTCTTTGTCATATAGCTAGTGTGTGGTGTTAACAGACTCTTTGTCATATAGCTAGTGTGTGGTGTAAAACAGGCTCTTTGTCATATAGCTAGTGTGTGGTGTAAACAGACTCTTTGTCATATAGCTAGTGTGTGGTGTAAACTGGACTCTTTGTCATATAGCTAGTGTGTGGTGTAAACAGGCTCTTTGTCATATAGCTAGTGTGTGGTGTAACAGGACTCTTTGTCATATAGCTAGTGTGTGGTGTAAACAGACTCTTTGTCATATAGCTAGTGTGTGGTGTAAACAGACTCTTTGTCATATAGCTAGTGTGTGGTGTAAACAGACTCTTTGTCATATAGCTAGTGTGTGGTGTAAACAGACTCTTTGTCATATAGCTAGTGTGTGGTGTAAACAGACTCTTTGTCATATAGCTAGTGTGTGGTGTAAACAGACTCTTTGTCATATAGCTAGTGTGTGGTGTAAACAGGCTCTTTGTCATATAGCTAGTGTGTGGTGTAAACAGACTCTTTGTCATATAGCTAGTGTGTGGTGTAAACAGACTCTTTGTCATATAGCTAGTGTGTGGTGTAAACAGCTCTTTGTCATATAGCTAGTGTGTGGTGTAAACAGGCTCTTTGTCATATAGCTAGTGTGTGGTGTAAACAGACTCTTTGTCATATAGCTAGTGTGTGGTGTAAACAGACTCTTTGTCATATAGCTAGTGTGTGGTGTAAACAGACTGTCATATAGCTAGTGGTGTAAACAGACTCTTTGTCATATAGCTAGTGTGTGGTGTAAACAGACTCTTTGTCATATAGCTAGTGTGTGGTGTAAACAGCTCTTTGTCATATAGCTAGTGTGTGGTGTAAACAGACTCTTTGTCATATAGCTAGTGTGTGGTGTAAACAGACTCTTTGTCATATAGCTAGTGTGTGGTGTAAACAGGCTCTTTGTCATATAGCTAGTGGTGTAAACAGACTCTTTGTCATATAGCTAGTGTGTGGTGTAAACAGACTCTTTGTCATATAGCTAGTGTGTGGTGTAAACAGGCTCTTTGTCATATAGCTAGTGTGTGGTGTAAACAGACTCTTTGTCATATAGCTAGTGTGTGGTGTAAACAGACTCTTTGTCATATAGCTAGTGTGTGGTGTAAACAGACTCTTTGTCATATAGCTAGTGTGTGGTGTAAACAGGCTCTTTGTCATATAGCTAGTGTGTGGTGTAAACAGACTCTTTGTCATATAGCTAGTGTGTGGTGTAAACAGACTCTTTGTCATATAGCTAGTGTGTGGTGTAAACAGACTCTTTGTCATATAGCTAGTGTGTGGTGTAACAGCTCTTTGTCATATAGCTAGTGTGTGGTGTAAACAGGACTCTTTGTCATATAGCTAGTGTGTGGTGTAAACAGACTCTTTGTCATATAGCTAGTGTGTGGTGTAAACAGACTCTTTGTCATATAGCTAGTGTGTGGTGTAAACAGACTCTTTGTCATATAGCTAGTGTGTGGTGTAAACAGACTCTTTGTCATATAGCTAGTGTGTGGTGTAAACAGACTCTTTGTCATATAGCTAGTGTGTGGTGTAAACAGACTCTTTGTCATATAGCTAGTGTGTGGTGTAAACAGACTCTTTGTCATATAGCTAGTGTGTGGTGTAAAACAGACTCTTTGTCATATAGCTAGTGTGTGGTGTAAACAGACTCTTTGTCATATAGCTAGTGTGTGGTGTAAACAGACTCTTTGTCATATAGCTAGTGTGTGGTGTAAACAGACTCTTTGTCATATAGCTAGTGTGTGGTGTAAACAGACTCTTTGTCATATAGCTAGTGTGTGGTGTAAACAGACTCTTTGTCATATAGCTAGTGTGTGGTGTAAACAGACTCTTTGTCATATAGCTAGTGTGTGGTGTAAACAGACTCTTTGTCATATAGCTAGTGTGTGGTGTAAACAGACTCTTTGTCATATAGCTAGTGTGTGGTAAACAGCTTCAATAGCTAGTGTGTGGTGTAAACAGACTCTTTGTCATATAGCTAGTGTGTGGTGTAAACAGACTCTTGTCATATAGCTAGTGTGTGGTGTAAACAGACTCTTTGTCATATAGCTAGTGTGTGGTGTAAACAGGCTCTTTGTCATATAGCTAGTGTGTGGTGTAAACAGACTCTTTGTCATATAGCTAGTGTGTGGTGTAAACAGACTCTTTGTCATATAGCTAGTGTGTGGTGTAAACAGACTCTTTGTCATATAGCTAGTGTGTGGTGTAAACAGACTCTTTGTCATATAGCTAGTGTGTGGTGTAAACAGACTCTTTGTCATATAGCTAGTGTGTGGTGTAAACAGGCTCTTTGTCATATAGCTAGTGTGTGGTGTAAACAGACTCTTTGTCATATAGCTAGTGTGTGGTGTAAACAGACTCTTTGTCATATAGCTAGTGTGTGGTGTAAACAGACTCTTTGTCATATAGCTAGTGTGTGGTGTAAACAGACTCTTTGTCATATAGCTAGTGTGTGGTGTAAACAGACTCTTTGTCATATAGCTAGTGTGTGGTGTAAACAGACTCTTTGTCATATAGCTAGTGTGTGGTGTAAACAGACTCTTTGTCATATAGCTAGTGTGTGGTGTAAACAGGACTCTTTGTCATATAGCTAGTGTGTGGTGTAAACAGACTCTTGTCATATAGCTAGTGTGTGGTGTAAACAGACTCTTTGTCATATAGCTAGTGTGTGGTGTAAACAGACTCTTTGTCATATAGCTAGTGTGTGGTGTAAACAGACTCTTTGTCATATAGCTAGTGTGTGGTGTAAACAGACTCTTTGTCATATAGCTAGTGTGTGGTGTAAACAGACTCTTTGTCATATAGCTAGTGTGTGGTGTAAACAGACTCTTTGTCATATAGCTAGTGTGTGGTGTAAACAGACTCTTTGTCATATAGCTAGTGTGTGGTGTAAACAGACTCTTTGTCATATAGCTAGTGTGTGGTGTAAACAGACTCTTTGTCATATAGCTGTGTGTGGTGTAAACAGGCTCTTGTCATATAGCTAGTGGTGTAAACAGACTCTTTGTCATATAGCTAGTGTGTGGTGTAAACAGACTCTTTGTCATATAGCTAGTGTGTGGTGTAAACAGACTCTTTGTCATATAGCTAGTGTGTGGTGTAAACAGGCTCTTTGTCATATAGCTAGTGTGTGGTGTAAACAGACTCTTTGTCATATAGCTAGTGTGTGGTGTAAACAGACTCTTTGTCATATAGCTAGTGTGTGGTGTAAACAGACTCTTTGTCATATAGCTAGTGTGTGGTGTAAACAGACTCTTTGTCATATAGCTAGTGTGTGGTGTAAACAGACTCTTTGTCATATAGCTAGTGTGTGGTGTAAACAGGACTCTTTGTCATATAGCTAGTGTGTGGTGTAAACAGACTCTTTGTCATATAGCTAGTGTGTGGTGTAAACAGACTCTTTGTCATATAGCTAGTGTGTGGTGTAAACAGACTCTTTGTCATATAGCTAGTGTGTGGTGTAAACAGACTCTTTGTCATATAGCTAGTGTGTGGTGTAAACAGACTCTTTGTCATATAGCTAGTGTGTGGTGTAAACAGACTCTTTGTCATATAGCTAGTGTGTGGTGTAAACAGACTCTTTGTCATATAGCTAGTGTGTGGTGTAAACAGACTCTTTGTCATATAGCTAGTGTGTGGTGTAAACAGACTCTTTGTCATATAGCTAGTGTGTGGTGTAAACAGACTCTTTGTCATATAGCTAGTGTGTGGTGTAAACAGACTCTTTGTCATATAGCTAGTGTGTGGTGTAAACAGACTCTTTGTCATATAGCTAGTGTGTGGTGTAAACAGACTCTTTGTCATATAGCTAGTGTGTGGTGTAAACAGACTCTTTGTCATATAGCTAGTGTGTGGTGTAAACAGACTCTTTGTCATATAGCTAGTGTGTGGTGTAAACAGACTCTTTGTCATATAGCTAGTGTGTGGTGTAAACAGACTCTTTGTCATATAGCTAGTGTGTGGTGTAAACAGACTCTTTGTCATATAGCTAGTGTGTGGTGTAAACAGACTCTTTGTCATATAGCTAGTGTGTGGTGTAAACAGACTCTTTGTCATATAGCTAGTGTGTGGTGTAAACAGACTCTTGTCATATAGCTAGTGTGTGGTGTAAACAGACTCTTTGTCATATAGCTAGTGTGTGGTGTAAACAGACTCTTTGTCATATAGCTAGTGTGTGGTGTAAACAGACTCTTTGTCATATAGCTAGTGTGTGGTGTAAACAGACTCTTTGTCATATAGCTAGTGTGTGGTGTAAACAGACTCTTTGTCATATAGCTAGTGTGTGGTGTAAACAGACTCTTTGTCATATAGCTAGTGTGTGGTGTAAACAGACTCTTTGTCATATAGCTAGTGTGTGGTGTAAACAGACTCTTTGTCATATAGCTAGTGTGTGGTGTAAACAGACTCTTTGTCATATAGCTAGTGTGTGGTGTAAACAGACTCTTTGTCATATAGCTAGTGTGTGGTGTAAACAGACTCTTTGTCATATAGCTAGTGTGTGGTGTAAACAGGACTCTTTGTCATATAGCTAGTGTGTGGTGTAAACAGACTCTTTGTCATATAGCTAGTGTGTGGTGTAAACAGACTCTTTGTCATATAGCTAGTGTGTGGTGTAAACAGACTCTTTGTCATATAGCTAGTGTGTGGTGTAAACAGACTCTTTGTCATATAGCTAGTGTGTGGTGTAAACAGACTCTTTGTCATATAGCTAGTGTGTGGTGTAAACAGACTCTTTGTCATATAGCTAGTGTGTGGTGTAAACAGACTCTTTGTCATATAGCTAGTGTGTGGTGTAAACAGACTCTTTGTCATATAGCTAGTGTGTGGTGTAAACAGACTCTTTGTCATATAGCTAGTGTGTGGTGTAAACAGACTCTTTGTCATATAGCTAGTGTGTGGTGTAAACAGGCTCTTTGTCATATAGCTAGTGTGTGGTGTAAACAGACTCTTTGTCATATAGCTAGTGTGTGGTGTAAACAGACTCTTTGTCATATAGCTAGTGTGTGGTGTAAACAGACTCTTTGTCATATAGCTAGTGTGTGGTGTAAACAGACTCTTTGTCATATAGCTAGTGTGTGGTGTAAACAGACTCTTTGTCATATAGCTAGTGTGTGGTGTAAACAGACTCTTTGTCATATAGCTAGTGTGTGGTGTAAACAGACTCTTTGTCATATAGCTAGTGTGTGGTGTAAACAGACTCTTTGTCATATAGCTAGTGTGTGGTGTAAACAGACTCTTTGTCATATAGCTAGTGTGTGGTGTAAACAGACTCTTTGTCATATAGCTAGTGTGTGGTGTAAACAGACTCTTTGTCATATAGCTAGTGTGTGGTGTAAACAGACTCTTTGTCATATAGCTAGTGTGTGGTGTAAACAGACTCTTTGTCATATAGCTAGTGTGTGGTGTAAACAGACTCTTTGTCATATAGCTAGTGTGTGGTGTAAACAGACTCTTTGTCATATAGCTAGTGTGTGGTGTAAACAGACTGTCATATAGCTAGTGGTGTAAACAGACTCTTTGTCATATAGCTAGTGTGTGGTGTAAACAGACTCTTTGTCATATAGCTAGTGTGTGGTGTAAACAGGCTCTTTGTCATATAGCTAGTGTGTGGTGTAAACAGACTCTTTGTCATATAGCTAGTGTGTGGTGTAAACAGACTCTTTGTCATATAGCTAGTGTGTGGTGTAAACAGGCTCTTTGTCATATAGCTAGTGTGTGGTGTAAACAGACTCTTTGTCATATAGCTAGTGTGTGGTGTAAACAGACTCTTTGTCATATAGCTAGTGTGTGGTGTAAACAGACTCTTTGTCATATAGCTAGTGTGTGGTGTAAACAGACTCTTTGTCATATAGCTAGTGTGTGGTGTAAACAGACTCTTTGTCATATAGCTAGTGTGCACATTTGTGGCCTGCTGGAGGTCATTTTGCAGGGCGCTGGCAGTGCACCTCCTTGCACAAAGGCGGAGGTAGCGGTCCTGCTGCTGGGTTGTTGCCCTCCTACGGCCTCCTCCACGTCTCCTGGTGTACTGGCCTGTCTCCTGGTAGTGCCTCCATGCTCTGGACACTACGCTGACAGACACAGCAAACCTTCTTGCCACAGCTCGCATTGATGTGCCATCCTGGATGAGCTGCACTACCTGAGCCACTTGTGTGGGTTGTAGACTCTGTCTCATGCTACCACTAGAGTGAGAGCACCGCCAGCATTCAAAAGTGACCAAAACATCAGCCAGGAAGCATAGGAACTGAGAAGTGGTCTGTGGTCACCACCTGCAGAATCACTCCTTTATTGGGGGTGTCTTGCTAATTGCCTATAATTTCCACCTTTTGTCTATTCCATTTGCACAACAGCATGTGAAATTTATTGTCAATCAGTGTTGCTTCCTAAGTGGACAGTTTGATTTCACAGAAGTGTGATTGACTTGGAGTTACATTGTGTTGTTTAAGTGTTCCCTTTATTTTTTTGAGCAGTGTATATATATATCTCTATACTACAGTCCTGTCATCGATCTACTGAGATACAGTACTGTATCAGCCCATCTGATTAACTAGTTAACTAGTCCCTTCATCGCTCTACTGAGATACAGTACTGTATCAGCCCATCTGATTAACTAGTTAACTAGTCCCTTCATCGCTCTACTGAGATACAGTACTGTATCAGCCCATCTGATTAACTAGTTAACTAGTCCCTTCATCTCTCTACTGAGATACAATACTGTATCAGCCCGTCTGGTTAACTAGTTAACTAGTCCCTTCATCTCTCTACTGAGATACAATACTGTATCAGCCCGTCTGATTAACTAGTTAACTAGTCCCTTCATCTCTCTACTGAGATACAGTACTGTATCAGCCCATCTGATTAACTAGTTAACTAGTCCCTTCATCTCTCTACTGAGATACAATACTGTATCAGCCCGTCTGATTAACTAGTTAACTAGTTAACTAGTCCCTTCATCTCTCTACTGAGATACAATACTGTATCAGCCCATCTGATTAACTAGTTAACTAGTCCCTCTGTTAAGCATCCCCTTCTTTGTTCAAGCTGAGCTGAAGCCCTTTCTCTCTGACCAGTAGAGAGGTTTGGAGGTTGGACCATGCAGGGCTCTCTCTCTCTAAAACAGAAGCACTGAGTGGAGGAAGAGACACTCTTAACACTATGACTGGCATGAATTATAGAACCCATCAGAGGAGATGAGACGAGGACAGAGGGAAGGAGAGGAGAAGAGAGAGGAGAGGAGCAAGGACAGAAGAGAGAAGGAGGATAAATGAGAGGAGAGGAAATAAGAGGAAAGGAAAGGAGCAGAGAGGAGGAGAGGAGGGTGAGGAGAGAGGAGGAGGGGAGGAAGGAGAGAGGAGGGAGAGGACAGAGGAGGGGAGGAAGGAGAGAGGAGGGGAGGAAGGAGAAAGAGAGGGAGAGGAGGGGAGGAAGGAGAGAGAGAGGGGGGCGAGGAGAGGAAAGGAGTGGAGAGGAGGGGAGGAAGGAGAGAGGAGGGCGAGGAGAGGAAAGGAGTGGAGGGGAGGAAGGAGAGAGGAGGAGGATAAATGAGAGGAGGAGAGGAAAGAAAAGGAGCAGAGAGGAGGGGAGGAAGGAGAGAGGAGGGAGAGGAGAGGAGAGGAGAGAGGGGGAGGGGAGAGAGGAGGGAGAGGAGAGAGGATGGGAGGAAGCAGAGAGGAGGGCGAGGAGAGGAAAGGAGTGGAGAAGAGGGGAGGAAGGAGAGATGAGGAAATGAGTGGGCAGGAGGGGAGGAGAGGAGAGAGGAGGGCGAGGAGAGGAAGGAGTTGACGGGAGGGGAGGAGAGGAGAGAGGAGGGCAAGGAGAGGAAAAGAGTTGACGGGAGGGGAGGAAGGAGAGATGAGGGCGAGGAGAGGAAAGGAGTTGACAGGAGGGGAGGAGAGGAAAGGAGTTGACGGGAGGGGAGGAAGGAGAGATGAGGGCGAGGAGAGGAAAGGAGTTGACGGGAGGGGAGGAGAGAGGAGAGGAAAGGAGTTGACGGGAGTAGAGGAGAGGGGAGGAGAGGAAGAGGAGCAGCCCCAACCTCACTGCTCCAGCACAACGCTCCACCATGCAGTGGAAACGAGGCTCTGTGATTGGTGCAGGGCCTGGCGGGGGGTAGAGAAGTATTCCACGCCCACGTACAGTAACACAGGGAGGGAGAGAGAGAAGAGGAAAGAGGGGGACAGAAGAGAGAAATGAGCTAGAGAGAGAGAGAGAGAGACAGAGAGAGAGAGAAGAGGAAAGAGGGGGACAGAAGAGAGAAATGAGCTAGAGAAAGAGAGAGAGACAGAGAGAGAGAGAAGAGGAAAGAGGGGGACAGAAGAGAGAAATGAGCTAGAGAAAGAGAGAGAGACAGAGAGAGAGAGAAGAGGAAAGAGGGGGACAGAAGAGAGAAATGAGCTAGAGAGAGAGAGAGAGACAGAGAGAGAGAGAGAGAGAGAGAGAAGAGGAAAGAGGGGGACAGAAGAGAGAAATGAGCTAGAGAGAGAGAGAGAGAGACAGAGAGAGAGAGAAGAGGAAAGAGGGGGACAGAAGAGAGAAATGAGCTAGAGAGAGAGAGAGAGACAGAGAGAGAGAGAGAGAGAGAGAGAAGAGGAAAGAGGGGGACAGAAGAGAGAAATGAGCTAGAGAGAGAGAGAGAGAGAGAAGAGGAAAGAGGGGGACAGAAGAGAGAAATGAGCTAGAGAGAGAGAGAGAGAGAGAGAGAGAAGAGGAAAGAGGGGGACAGAAGAGAGAAATGAGCTAGAGAGAGAGAGAGAGAAATGAGCTAGAGAAAGAGAGAGAGAGAGAGAAATGAGCTAGAGAGAGACAGAGAGACAGAGAGGAGTGTGTGGTAATCAAGGTGCTGGTATTTTGGGGGAAACTGAATGTGAAGTCGTTTATCCTGCTGCAGGGCTTGTCTCTTTACTGCATCAACACAGAGAGAATAGAACTAACTAGGACAGCTTCAGCATTTACATAGAGGGGCTCATTATGATTACACTGTATCACTATCAAACACACTGAGGGTTCTGGACCCTTCTTAATGGGTTGATAACACGCTGTGTCACATGTTCAGAGGGTTCTGGATCCTTCTTAAAGGGTTGATAACACACTGTGTCACATGTTCCGAGGGTTCTGGATCCTTCTTAAAGGGTTGATAACACACTGTGTCACATGTTCTGTCGCGATAGCGGAGGTAAAGGACGCCGTTGTTCAGCCTGTCGCGATAGCGGAGGTAAAGGATGTCGTTGTTCAGCCTGTCGCGATAGCGGAGGTAAAGGATGTCGTTGTTCAGCCTGTCGCGATAGCGGAGGTAAAGGATGCCGTTGTTCAGCCTGTCGCGATAGCGGAGGTAAAGGATGCCGTTGTTCAGCCTGTCGCGATAGCGGAGGTAAAGGACGCCGTTGTTCAGCCTGTCGCGATAGCGGAGGTAAAGGATGTCGTTGTTCAGCCTGTCGCGATAGCGGAGGTAAAGGACACCGTTGTTCAGCCTGTCGCGATAGCGGAGGTAAAGGATGCCGTTGTTCAGCCTGTCGCGATAGCGGAGGTAAAGGATGCCGCTGTTCAGCCTGTCACGATAGCGGAGGTAAAGGATGCCGTTGTTCAGCCTGTCGCGATAGCGGAGGTAAAGGATGCCGTTGTTCAGCCTGTCGTGATAGCGGAGGTAAAGGATGCCGTTGTTCAGCCTGTCGCGATAGCGGAGGTAAAGGATGCCGTTGTTCAGCCTGTCGCGATAGCGGAGGTAAAGGATGCCGTTGTTCAGCCTGTCGCGATAGCGGAGGTAAAGGATGCCGTTGTTCAGCCTGTCGCGATAGCGGAGGTAAAGGATGCCGTTGTTCAGCCTGTCGCGATAGCGGAGGTAAAGGATGCCGCTGTTCAGCCTGTCACGATAGCGGAGGTAAAGGATGCCGTTGTTCAGCCTGTCGCGATAGCGGAGGTAAAGGATGCCGTTGTTCAGCCTGTCGCGATAGCGGAGGTAAAGGATGCCGTTGTTCAGCCTGTCGCGATAGCGGAGGTAAAGGATGCCGTTGTTCAGCCTGTCGCGATAGCGGAGGTAAAGGATGCCGTTGTTCAGCCTGTCGCGATAGCGGAGGTAAAGGATGCCGTTGTTCAGCCTGTCGCGATAGCGGAGGTAAAGGATGCCGTTGTTCAGCCTGTCGCGATAGCGGAGGTAAAGGATGTCGTTGTTCAGCCTGTCGCGATAGCGGAGGTAAAGGATGCCGCTGTTCAGCCTGTCGCGATAGCGGAGGTAAAGGATGCCGTTGTTCAGCCTGTCGCGATAGCGGAGGTAAAGGATGCCGTTGTTCAGCCTGTCGCGATAGCGGAGGTAAAGGATGCCGCTGTTCAGCCTGTCGCGATAGCGGAGGTAAAGGATGCCGTTGTTCTGGTTAGAGCCAGTTTGCTCTGTTCTGTGAAGCGTTGTACCAGATCTTCAGTTTCTTGGCAATTTCTCGCATGGAATAGTCTTCATTTCTCAGAACAAGAATAGACTGACGAGTTTCAGAAGAAAGATCTTTGTTTCTGGCCATTTTGAGTCTGTAATCGAACCCACAAATGCTGATGCTCCAGATACTCAACTAGTCTAAAGAAGTCCAGTTGTATTGCTTCTTTAATCAGAACAACAGTTTTCAGCTGTGCTAACATAATTGCAAAAGGGTTTTCTAATGATCAATTAGCCTTTTAAAATGATAAACTTGGATTATCTAACACAACGGGCCATTGGAACACAGGAGTGATGGTTGCTGATATTGGGCCTCTGTACGTAGATATTCCATGAAAAATCAGCCGTTTCCAGCTACAATAGTCATTTACAACATGAACAACGTGTACACTGTATTTCTGATCAATTTGATGTTATTTTAATGGACAAAATGTTTCATTTTCTTTAAAAAACAAGGACATTTCTAGGTGACCCCAAACTTTTGAACGGT
Organism: Salvelinus namaycush; assembly: GCF_016432855.1. Lineage (NCBI taxonomy): Eukaryota > Metazoa > Chordata > Actinopteri > Salmoniformes > Salmonidae > Salvelinus > Salvelinus namaycush. The sequence continues at coordinate 6,071 of NW_024060678.1, read as the reverse complement.
AGTGTACTTGGAATGCTCTAATCTGTCTCCACCCATTCAGCATCGTTCACACCCTCTTAAGCCCCACCCATCTCGTTAAGGATTCACAGAGCGAGTAGTAAACAACCACAGATTTCCAGACTAAAAGTGTTTCCTTGGGTGTCTGAGCTGTGTGCTGCTCGTTTAAACTGACAGCTTGGTGCTTTCTACATGTCAATACCTCTCACAAATACATGTAGTGATGAAGTCAATCTCTCCTCCACTTTGAGCCAGGAGACATTGACATGCATATTATTAATATTAGCTCTCTGTGTACATCCAAGGGCCAGCCGTGCTGCCCTGTTCTGAGCCAAATCCTAATGATCCTAAGTCCCTCTTTGTGGCACCTGACCACACGACTGAACAGTAGTCCAGGTGAGACAAAACTGGAGCCTGTAGGACTTACCGTGTTGATAGTGTTGTTAAAAAGGTAGAGAAGCACTTTATTACTGACAGACTTATGCAGTCATTTCAGTCGCTGTAGTAGCTGACGTTTATAGTGTTGAGTCATCCGCATACATAGACACAATGGCTTTACTCAAAGCCAGTAGCATGTCATTAGAAAATATTGCAAAAAGTTAGGGGCCTAGACAGCTGCCCTGTGGAATTCCTGATTCTACCTGGATTATGTTGGAGAGGCTTCCATTAAAGAACACCCTCTGTGTTCTGTTAGACAGGTAACTCTTTATCCACATTATAGCAGGGGGTGTAAAGCCATAACACAATATAGCAGGGGGTGTAAAGCCATAACACATTATAGCAGGGGGTGTAAAGCCATAACACCCTCTGTGTTCTGTTAGACAGGTAACTCTTTATCCACATTATAGCAGGGGGTGTAAAGCCATAACACAATATAGCAGGGGGTGTAAAGCCATAACACATTATAGCAGGGGATGTAAAGCCATAACACATTATAGCAGGGGGTGTAAAGCCATAACACATTATAGCAGGGGGTGTAAAGCCATAACACATTATAGCAGGGGGTGTAAAGCCATAACACAATATAGCAGGGGGTGTAAAGCCATAACACATTATAGCAGGGGGTGTAAAGCCATAACACCCTCTGTGTTCTGTTAGACAGGTAACTCTTTATCCACATTATAGCAGGGGGTGTAAAGCCATAACACATTATAGCAGGGGGTGTAAAGCCATAACACATTATAGCAGGGGGTGTAAAGCCATAACACATTATAGCAGGGGGTGTAAAGCCATAACACATTATAGCAGGGGGTGTAAAGCCATAACACATTATAGCAGGGGGTGTAAAGCCATAACACATTATAGCAGGGGGGTATAAAGCCATAACACATTATAGCAGGGGGTGTAAAGCCATAACACATTATAGCAGGGGGTGTAAAGCCATAACACATTATAGCAGGGGGTGTAAAGCCATAACACATTATAGCAGGGGGTGTAAAGCCATAACACATTATAGCAGGGGGTGTAAAGCCATAACACATTATAGCAGGGGGTATAAAGCCATAACACATTATAGCAGGGGGTGTAAAGCCATAACACATTATAGCAGGGGGTATAAAGCCATAACACATTATAGCAGGGGGTATAAAGCCATAACACGTACATTTTCTTAGCAGCAGACTATGATCGATAATGTCAGAAGCTGCACTGAAGTTTAACAAAACACCCCCCTCATTCTTTTTAATCATCAATTTCTCTCAGCCAATCATCAGTCATGTGTGTAAGTGATGTGCTTTTTGAATGTCCTTCCCTATAAGCTGAAAGTCTGTTTTTCAGGAAACTAGGTGTCGCAAGTCACAACTTCCCAGGAGAGCCATTTAATCAAATTGTTTTTAAATCAAAATGCATTTTTGGCAGAAATTCCTTGCTCAGTTGCTCAGAAATTCCTTTGATTGTACCCTGATGAAGACAGCTTGTCTTTCGAAACGTTGGTAAATTAAATATTTTTGCATCTGAGCTCCTAGAGTGTGCGTCTCTCCTTTATTTTTAAGTTTTCTACTCCGCTAGCCAGCACCTCGCCTAAATAGGTAGCGTTTCTTTTTCTTCTAGAAATTCCTTCTGGAACATGTGAACTTTCATGTGCCTTAATAACAAACGTGTATGCCATCTGTAAATATGAATAAAATTGATACATTTCGAGCATTATTGGTTACGCCACAGAGCTGCATAAGTGTTGCTCTCCACTTTCTGGAGGATTAAGTTTTGAAATCAATAGAATTAGAGTCTGATAGCTAAGGAGATGGAGAAAACACCTTTCTCCGGATTACATCTTCAAACTAAGGGCATTGGTGGTATGGCATTCCTGACAGAGAGGTGTCCATCATGCATGATGATGTATATGGGTAAGATAGTCTAGCGTTAGCTAGCTACATTATCAGATATTACACATTTCTAAATTTGACAGGAAGTGGTTTATTTTCAAGCTGAAGTGTACTGTTAGCTAGCTACCTAACGTTAGCTGGCTGGCTCACTAGCTAACGTTACGAGTATGACATTATTATTCGTATCCCAGAGCCGTTTGCTTTGCTAGTTAGAGCCTAATGTTAGCTAGCTAACATTGAACCTGGTTGGTTAGCTCCCAGCATATTCATACAGTGTAGTAACGACATGATTTGGCATTATGTTCATTGTTGTTTAACTATCTATTGTCAGCTGGCTGGCTTGTTAACTAACGTTACGTGACATTGTTTACCTAGCTAGGTTCATTGTTTACCTAGCTAGCTAGCTACATGTCCTAAGCTAAAGTGTACAACACCCGTTGAATATGGCCGGTGTCAGTAAATGTCTGCAAAAAAGCGTAATGAAATTCTTGCCAGCGGAGCTGGTTAGGCTGTGTTCATGTTATCCAGAGGTAAACAAATAATTGGCCAGAGCGTCAAGTGGGGGCTCTGAATGTTATATAAAACATCCCCATATTCTAGTAAAGGCATACATGTAGCTAATACTAGCCTCCTTCTGGCTTCAAAAGAAAAACAGGTCTATTCCTAAAATAAAATCCCAACTTCAGCTTCAATTTTTTTTGTAAGTTGTTGAATATGCAATTTAAAAGAGAGGCCGTCATCAATTAGAATTCCAAGATATTTATATGAGGTTACAACCTCAATCTCCTTGCCCTGACAGGTAGTAATATGTTTGTATGTGACACATGTAGAAGTAGATGACAGTGCATCACACAGTGAGACCAAAGCAAAGATCTACACACATGCAAGAGGCATTTCTCACTCAATTGACCTAATGTCGTGATGTATTTTTTTTTTTAAGCCACTCAATAGGTCAATCTTGGAATTACTTCACCATCTTACCCACAAACTCAATTCAACACGGTTGCACATTGTTGGCTGAAGTCATCACACACATGTAACTATGCTAAAGTCCCATAGATAATAAACTGATGCTGTTTCAATATGGAGCTTAAAGTCATGTCTTTTTACCATGGCAACAAAGACCTTTGGTTCTAAACATTGCACAATAAACTGCGGGACAATTCATAATTTTGCAGGTACAGTATCTGTCTTTATTTCAAATGTTGGTGATCATAACATACAGTGGGTTGAGGTAAGAGACAGACAGAGGGTTAATTAAGGTAAGAGACAGACAGAGGGTTGAGGTAAGAGACAGACAGAGGGCTAAGGTAAGAGACAGACAGAGGGTTAAGGTAAGAGACAGATAGAGGGTTAAGGTAAGAGACAGACAGAGGGTTAAGGTAAGATACAGACAGAGGGTTAAGGTAAGAGACAGACAGAGGGTTAAGGTAAGAGACAGACAGAGGGTTAAGGTAAGAGACAGACAGAGGGGTAAGGTAAGAGACAGACAGAGGGTTAAGGTAAGAGACAAACAGAGGGTTAAGGTAAGAGACAGACAGAGGGGTAAGGTAAGAGACAGACAGAGGGTTAAGGTAAGATACAGACAGAGGGGTTAAGGTAAGATACAGACAGAGGGGTTAAGGTAAGAGACAGACAGAGGGGTAAGGTAAGAGACAGACAGAGGGTTAAGGTAAGAGACAGACAGAGGGGTAAGGTAAGAGACAGACAGAGGGTTAAGGTAAGAGACAGACAGAGGGTTAAGGTAGAGACAGAAGAGGGTAAGGTAAGATACAGACAGAGGGGTTAAGGTAAGAGACAGACAGAGGGGTTAAGGTAAGAGACAGACCAGAGGGTTAAGGTAAGAGACAGACAGAGGGTTAAGGTAAGAGACAGACAGAGGGTTTAAGGTATAAGAGACAGACAGAGGGTTAAGGTAAGAGGACAGACAGAGGGTTAATTAAGGTAAGAGACAGACAGAGGGTTAATTAAGGTAAGAGACAGACAGAGGGTTAAGGTAAGAGACAGGCAGAGGGTTAAGGTAAGAGACAGACAGAGGGGTAAGGTAAGAGACAGACAGAGGGTTAAGGTAAGAGACAGACAGAGGGGTAAGGTAAGAGACAGACAGAGGGTTAAGGTAAGAGACAGACAGAGGGGTAAGGTAAGAGACAGACAGAGGGGTAAGGTAAGAGACAGACAGAGGGGTAAGGTAAGAGACAGACAGAGGGTTAAGGTAAGATACAGACAGAGGGTTAATTAAGGTAAGAGACAGACAGAGGGTTAAGGTAAGAGACAGACAGAGGGTTAAGGTAAGAGACAGACAGAGGGGTAAGGTAAGAGACAGACAGAGGGTTAAGGTAAGAGACAGACAGAGGGTTAAGGTAAGATACAGACAGAGGGTTAAGGAAGGACAGACAGAGGGGTAAGGTAAGAGACAGACAGAGGGGTAAGGTAAGAGACAGACAGGGGGTAAGGTAAGAGACAGACAGAGGGGTAAGGTAAGAGACAGACAGAGGGTTAAGGTAAGAGACAGACAGAGGGTTAAGGTAAGAGACAGACAGAGGGTTAAGGTAAGAGACAGACAGAGGGTTAAGGTAAGAGACAGACAGAGGGTTATGGTAAGAGACAGACAGAGGGTTATGGTAAGAGACAGACAGAGGGTTATGGTAAGAGACAGACAGAGGGTTAAGGTAAGAGACAGACAGAGGGTTAAGGTAAGAGACAGACAGAGGGTTAAGGTAAGAGACAGACAGAGGGTTAAGGTAAGAGACAGACAGAGGGTTAAGGTAAGAGACAGACAGAGGGGTAAGGTAAGAGACAGACAGAGGGTTAATTAAGGTAAGAGACAGACAGAGGGTTAAGGTAAGAGACAGACAGAGGGTTAATTAAGGTAAGAGACAGACAGAGGGTTAAGGTAAGAGACAGACAGAGGGCTAAGGTAAGAGACAGACAGAGGGCTAAGGTAAGAGACAGACAGAGGGCTAAGGTAAGAGACAGACAGAGGGTTAAGGTAAGATACAGACAGAGGGTTAAGGTAAGAGACAGACAGAGGGTTAAGGTAAGAGACAGACAGAGGGTTAAGGTAAGATACAGACAGAGGGTTAAGGTAAGAGACAGAGATAGTTAAATGATGGGTCAGAGTCATATAATCCCCACTGCAGTCAGGGTTCTGTTGCTATGGCAACACTGCACATCAGAGTAGATCTGAGATCTTCTGTATCCTGCTGCACCTTCTAATCTCTGAAGACCCAAACACAGACCCTACTTAGAAATGGAAGACCCAAACACCCTACTTAGAAAAAAAGATCCCCCCCTCCCTTATAAATGGAATATGTGCATGTGCTGGAAATGTTTGTATGACAATAATTGTTATTGAAAAATCTGATTTTACAATTGTGTTAGAAATGATTGACTTCTATGCCGGGCTGGTCTGATCTTCATGGTGATGGCTTTCAGGGAGTATGTATAGCCTTTCATGTTTGCCAGTTGATGCCAATACCAAGGTAGACTCGCCCCATGCATATATCCCATTGGGGTTAGTAAAATGGCAGTCGTTGTGCCAAAATCCTCCGTAGTAGATCCTGGGCACAGTTGGCGGCACATGAAGGTCCTGGTCTTTATCTAACGTTGTAAATTTCTGACCATTGTGATAAACCAGAGAATCTCCTGAGGAAAGAAACAGAGGAGATAAATAAGGACTCTAGTAACCTAATGATAATACTTCCACCAGCTTTAGGTAGGAACTAGTGATGCACCAATATGACATTTCTGGCC
>NW_024060677.1:0-22013 GCF_016432855.1 Salvelinus namaycush | reverse complement strand
TGACTGTGATATGTGGTTGTCCCACCTAGCTATCTGAAGATGAATGTACTGACTGTGATATGTGGTTGTCCCACCTAGCTATCTGAAGATGAATGTACTGACTATGACTGTGATATGTGGTTGTCCCACCTAGCTATCTGAAGATGAATGTACTGACTGTGATATGTGGTTGTCCCACCTAGCTATCTGAAGATGAATGTACTGACTATGACTGGATATGTGGTTGTCTCACCTAGCTATCTGTAGATGAATGTATGACTATGACTGTGATATGTGGTTGTCTCACTAGCTATCTGTAGATGAATGTACTGACTATGACTGTGATATGTGGTTGTCCCACCTAGCTATCTGAAGATAAATGTACTGACTATGATATGTGGTTGTCCCACCTAGCTATCTGTAGATGAATGTACTGACTATGACTGTGATATGTGGTTGTCGCCACCCAGCTATACTGAAGATGAATGTACTGACTATGACTGGTATGTGGTCTCACCTAGCTATCTGAAGATAAATGTACTGACTATGACTGTGATATGTGGTTGTCTCACCTAGCTATCTGAAGATGAATGTACTGACTATGACTGTGATATGTGGATGTCTCACCTAGCTATCTGAAGATGAATGTACTGACTATGACTGTGATATGTGGTTGTCTCACCTAGCTATCTGGAGATGAATGTACTGACTATGACTGTGATATGTGGTTGTCTCACCTAGCTATCTGTAGATGAATGTACTGACTATGACTGTGATATGTGGTTGTCCCACCTAGCTATCTGAAGATAAATGTACTGACTATGATATGTGGTTGTCCCACCTAGCTATCTGTAGATGAATGTACTGACTATGACTGTGATATGTGGTTGTCCCACCCAGCTATCTGAAGATGAATGTACTGACTATGACTGTGATATGTGGTCTCACCTAGCTATCTGAAGATAAATGTACTGACTATGACTGTGATATGTGGTTGTCTCACCTAGCTATCTGTAGATGAATGTACTGACTATGACTGTGATATGTGGTTGTCCCACCTAGCTATCTGAAGATGAATGTACTGACTATGACTGTGATATGTGGTTGTCCCACCTAGCTATCTGAAGATGAATGTACTGACTATGACTGTGATATGTGGTTGTCTCACCTAGCTATCTGTAGATGAATGTACTGACTATGAGTGAGATGTGTGGTTGTCCTACCCAGCTCTCTGGAGATGAATGTACTGACTATGAGTGAGATATGTGGTTGTCCCACCCAGCTCTCTGGAGATGAATGTACTGACTATGAGTGAGATGTGTGGTTGTCCTACCCAGCTATCTGAAGATGAATGTACTGACTATGACTGTGATATGTGGTTGTCTCACCTAGCTATCTGTAGATGAATGTACTGACTATGACTGTGATATGTGGTTGTCCCACCTAGCTATCTGAAGATGAATGTACTGACTATGACTGTGATATGTGGTTGTCCCACCTAGCTATCTGTAGATGAATGTACTGACTATGACTGTGATATGTGGTTGTCCCACCTAGCTATCTGTAGATGAATGTACTGACTATGACTGTGATATGTGGTTGTCTCACCTAGCTATCTGAAGATGAATGTACTGACTATGACTGTGATATGTGGTTGTCTCACCTAGCTATCTGTAGATGAATGTACTGACTATGACTGTGATATGTGGTTGTCTCACCTAGCTATCTGAAGATGAATGTACTGACTATAACTGTGATATGTGGTTGTCTCACCTAGCTATCTGAAGATGAATGTACTGACTATGACTGTGATATGTGGTTGTCTCACCTAGCTATCTGAAGATGAATGTACTGACTATGACTGTGATATGTGGTTGTCCCACCTAGCTATCTGTAGATGAATGTACTGACTATGATATGTGGTTGTCCCACCTAGCTATCTGAAGATGAATGTACTGACTATGACTGTGATATGTGGTTGTCCCACCTAGCTATCTGTAGATGAATGTACTGACTATGACTGTGATATGTGGTTGTCCCACCTAGCTATCTGAAGATGAATGTACTGACTGTGATATGTGGTTGTCCCACCTAGCTATCTGAAGATGAATGTACTGACTGACTGTGATATGTGGTTGTCCCTCCTAAATATCTGAAGATGAATGTACTGACTATGACTGTGACATGTGGTTGTCTCACCTAGCTATCTGAAGATGAATGTACTGACTATGACTGTGATATGTGGTTGTCCCACCTAGCTATCTGAAGATGAATGTACTGACTATGACTGTGATATGTGGTTGTCCCACCTAGCTATCTGTAGATGAATGTACTGACTATGACTGTGATATGTGGTTGTCCCACCTAGCTATCTGTAGATGAATGTACTGACTATGACTGTGATATGTGGTTGTCCCACCTAGCTATCTGTAGATGAATGTACTGACTATGACTGTGATATGTGGTTGTCTCACCTAGCTATCTGAAGATGAATGTACTGACTATGACTGTGATATGTGGTTGTCCCACCTAGCTATCTGTAGATGAATGTACTGACTATGACTGTGATATCTGGTTGTCCCACCTAGCTATCTGAAGATGAATGTACTGACTCTAAATCTCTCTAGATAAGAGATCTGCTAAATTACTCAAAGACCACTTTTTATATAAGGCACTGCATCTCAGTGCTAGAGGCGTCACTACAGACACCCTGGTTCGATTCCAGGCTGTATCACAACCCACCGTGATTGGGAGTCCCATAGGGTGGCGCACAATTGGCCCATCGTCGTCCGAGTTTGGCCAGAGGTAGGCCGTCATTGTAAATAAGAATTTGTTTTTAACTAACTTGCCTAGTTAAATAAAGGTTACATTAAAATAAAAATGGCAGATTAGTATTCTTCTCCACAGGGCCGTTCAAGGCGTGTGTGTGTGTGTGTGTGTGTGTGTGTGTGTGTGTGTGTGTGTGTGTGTGTGTGTGTGTGTGTGTGTGTGTGTGTGTGTGTGTGTGTGTGTGTGTGTGTGTGTGTGAGTGTGTGTTCTCCTCCAGTCACTCTGAATGTCTGTCATCACTACAGTACCTGCTCCCACACACACACCTCTACCTCGCCGGTCTTTACTATTCATGTACTGTCCCAGTCCACATATTACTACCCAGCCTGCTCGGCTGCAGTGGGCAACCTTGTTAAGTGCTCCTTCCTGTTCGTGTCCAAGACGTGAGACATCCTGTAGAGGTGACCTCCAATCAGGAGTAGACAAGTCGTCTTTCAGTCCGCTATAAACCCATTAAGTGATTGGTTATCTGTCCCCTCCTGTCTTGTTTCTGTGTGTGTGTGTGTGTGTGTCTCTCTCTGTCTGTCTGTCTGTCTCTGTCTGTCTGTCCCTTATCATGGTAATGGGACACATCTTGCTGCTGTGATTTGCACATTGTGGTATTTAGCCTAACAGATATGAGAGTTTATTCAATGTTGGATTTGTTTTCAAATTCTTTGTGGGTCTGCGTGATCTGTGGTAAATATGTCTCATGTGGTCATGCATTTGTTAGGAAGTACAGCTCATTTTGTGGGCAGTGGGCACATATCCTATACTGTAGCAAGGTTATTCTCACTGAGTCTCTATGATGAATTTGGAAAGTATTCAGACCGCTTGACTTTTTAAATATTTTGTTGCGTTACAGCCTTATTCTAAAAGTGATTAAATGAATGTGTTTCCTCATCAATCTACACACAATACCCCATCATGACATCACAATACCCCATCATGACATCACAATACCCCATCATGACATCACAATACCGCATCATGACAAAGTGAAAACAGGTTTAGACATTTTTGCACATTTATTACAAATTAAAAAAAACATACCTTATTTACATAAGTATTTAGACCCTTTGCTATGAGACTCTACATTGAGCTCAGGTGCATCCTGTTTCCATTGATCATCCTTGAGATGTTTCTACAACTTGATTGGAGTCCACCTGTGGTAAATTCAATTGAACAGTGACCAAGTAGACTCCTGTGGCTATTTGTTCATAATGTAGGCCTACCAGAGTGGCCTACCTTGAAAAAAAAACAATATAACAATTGGTAAAAATGCATCCCATAACATTTTAACACGGCTGTTCTATTATTCAGCCTACAATAGCAGCCAATGTGTGGTGTTCAATGTAGGTCTACATTCCACTTCTGAAAAAAACCACGCAGGGCTTGACATTAACCTGTTTATCCACCTGTACCGAATGTTGTGGTGTTTGATGCAAGAAACCACTTTACAAAATCAAAATCATTATTATTCCCATACCATTATTACAGAGATGCTACCCTCTGCCTATTGGCTACTTAGCTTTTTCGAGACCGTCTCAAAATACTGCCCCTTTAAGCTCTGTACCTGACTCGTTTTTCAAAGATGGCTAGAAATGCACCCGTTTTATGCTCTTGTAGGAAGAAACCACTCCCCCATTGTTGACTAGAAATGATCTATAACTGGGCTAATAACTCACTATCTAGCACAGAATATGAACAAATGTACACATGTGGCTACATGAAGCTCTCGCTTTTGAATTCAAAACAAGCTCATGCTGTAAACACAGTCCAGTTCAAAATGAATGGCACAGATCCATATATGGCCATGGCTAGTTGCGTATAGGCCTACTGCAGCTCTGATTGGTTATGGAGCACCGGTCTGTGTAGAGTAAGTCGTGCATGTCAATGCAATAGAATCCTACTTTGCCTAGAATCTCTTGCCTAGTTTGTTTTGTTTCGGTATATTACATTGAAAGTGGCTAATATGCCTTCCTGACCTATGCCTTCCTGACCTCTGTCCTGCCTGTGGGGCTCTGAAGTAGCCTGTTATGTTGGCTTCTCTTGGGGGATGGCCAGCTCTCTCATGAGTTGTTCATTGTCCCGCCTCAGCTTTCTCACCTCCTCCTCCAGTCGGACTTCCTCTCCCTCCTGTTGGGGGGTTTTGTAACCGCAGTGCAGCGTGCAGACACGTCTCTCTCTCTCTCTCAGCTCTGGTTGAGGAGGAGAGGGAGGGTGTTGTGCTGTCTGGGATGTGTTGAATTGCCCTTTGAGCTCTACCATCTCGGACTCCAGCTGGGTGAATTTATCCCTCATGTTAATGCAGGAGCAGTGCTGTTGTAGGATCTGAGTCTGCTCAGTGCTGGGGGGGTGACTCTCTTGCTTGTCTGTGGGACTGTTTGAGATGGGGGGGGGGGGTTTCGTCACCAGGGGTCAGCTTCTCCTGCTGTGCTCTCTTTGACCCTGTAAAAGGTCTGCTGAAAACGTTGGATGTTTCCCCTGCACTACTACAGTTCCAGACGTGTACTGATTGGCTGTCGCAGTGTCCTCAAAAGTCCAGTATTCTGACTTTCCGCCCTGGTTTAATAGCCTCTCTTGACAGAGAGAGGAGTGTGTTCTTATGGCCCTGTGCCATGCCAGGGGCTGGTCTGTGTGGAAGATGAGGTTGCTTACCTTCCCATTCTTGTGAACAGTCAGCAAATAGTGTCTTTGGATTTTTCCTTGAGGAGCTTCTCTTTGTACTTTTTTTACTGTTTGTTTTCCTTGACTTGATTGTTTGGACGTACGAGTCCTTTCCAGATATTTTTTGTTTATATTCAAGGATGTACGTTTTGAAGTTTTGGATTTGGATTGAAGGTTCTGTTGTAAAGGTCTCCTGAGTTAAGTCTATGTGAGGAAAAAAAAAAAAATCCAGGTTTAACTCATTCAAAATTCTAGATTTTTTTGGGAAGAATTTCCGGAGTTTCCTGTTCGGCTGTCTGCCTTTCTGTTCCTGTCGTGAGACATCCTGTAGAGGTGACCTCCTCCAATCAGGAAGAGACCGGCCAAGGAAGTGTCCGTCTGTCCGTACGCTATAAACCCATTTTAAGAGTTTTTTTATTTTAATAGGATCCCCATTTAGCTATTGCGAAAGCAGCAGCTACTCTTCCTGGGCTCAACACGAAATATGACATAATACAGGACATTAATAGACAAGAATAGCTCAAGGACAGAACTACATAAATAAATTAAAAACGGCACCCATAGCCTACATATTAATACATATATATATATGTTATAAAGGCACACGTAGCCGACATATTAATACATCCACACAAACTATCTTGGTCCAATAGGGGAGAGGCGGTGTGCTGTGAGGTGTTGCTTAATCTGTTTTCTGTAACCAGGTTTGGTGTTCACTTGAGCAATTTGAGATGGATGGAAGTTCCATACAATAATGGCTCTATATAATACTGTACGCTTTCTTGAATTTGTTCTGGATTTTGGGAACTGTGAAAAGACCCCTGGTGGCATGTCTGGTGTGTGTGTGTGTGTGTGTCAGAGCTGTGTGTAAGTTGACGATGCAAACAATTTGGAATTTCCTATTTCTTATAAAAAATTATTGATCCAGTCAATCTCTCATCAACCCTATTGGTTATTATTTACAGTACCAGAGATTACTACGTGATTCATGACTTTGATTTGTTTAACACTTTTTTTGGGGTTTTCTACATGATTCCATATGTGTTATTTCATAGTTTTGATGTCTTCACTATTATTCTACAATGTAGAAAATAGTCAAAATAAAGAAAAACCCTGGAATGAGTAGGTGTGTCCAACCTTTTGACTGATACTGTATATTAACCCTCTGATTACCATGAAGAGCAAGACGTGCCGCTCTGTTCTGGACCGGCTGCAGCTTAACGAGGTCTTTCTTTGCAGCACTTTACAACATGACTGGACAATAATCAAGATAAGACTAAACTAGAACCTGCAGGACTTGCTTTTTGGAGTGTGGTGTCAAAAAAGCAGAGCATCTCTTTATTACAACCAGACCTCTCCCCATCTTTACAACCATTGAATCTATATGTTTTGACCATAACAGTTTACAATCTAAGGTAACGCCAAGTAATTTAGTCTCATCAACTTGTTCAACAGCCACACCATTCATTACCAGATTCAGCTGAGGTCTGGAACTTAAGGAATGATTTGTACCAAATACAATGCTCTTAGTTTTAGAGATGTTCAGGACCAGTTTATTACTGGCCACCCATTCCAAAACAGACTGCAACTCTTTGTTAAGGGTTTCAGTGACTTCATTAGCTGTGGTTGCTGACACGTATATGGTTGAATCATCAGCATACATGGACACCCAGGCTTTGTTAAATGCCAGTGGCAGGTCATTGATAACAATAGAAAAGAGTAGAGGGCCTAGAGAGCTGCCCTGTGGTACACCACACTTTACATGTTTAACATTAGAGAAGGTTCCATTAAAGAAAACCCTTTGAGATCTATTAGATAAATAGCTCTGAATCCACAATATGGCAGAGGTTGAAAAGCCATAACACATAAGTTTTCTCAACAGGTTATGGTCAATAATATCAAAGGCTGCACTGAAATCTAACAATACAGCTCCCACAATCTTCTTATCAATTTCAATTATCAATTTCTTTCAACCAATCATCAGTCATTTGTGTCAGTGCAGGACATGTTGAGTGCCCTTCTCTAAAAGCATGCTGAAAGTGTTGTTAATTAGTTTGCAGAGAAATACCATTGTATTTGGTCAAACACAAAAAAAAATTGACAGTTTGCTAAGAGCTGGCAGCAAGCTGATAGGTCTGCTGTTAGAACCAGTAACGGCCGCTTTACCACTCTTGGGTAGTGGAATGACTTTGGCTTCCCTCCAGGCCTGAGGACAAAGACTTTCCTCTAGGCTCAGATTAAAGATATGACAGACAGGAGGACAGCTCCCATCCTCAGTAGCTTTCCATCTAAGTTGTCAATGCCAGGAGGTTTGTCATTATTGATCAATAACAATAATTTTTCCACCTCTCCCACATTTAACGTTACAAAATTCAAACTTACAATGCTTTTCTTTCATTATTCGTTTTTTTTTTTTTAATGCATGAATAGATGACTCACTGTTTTGTTGTGATCACAGCAGTGTGATCTAGATTGTTCCGGGCTTTTGACTCTCTGTGGTCCCAGCTACAAGGGCTAACCGTGTCGCGGTTCAAGCCCTCAAGGAAACCTCGCTGGCTTGATAGGCAGCGAACAGTGGGGCGCTAGGCTAGCTGCTACACCAATCAGCTCATCAGACCCTTGGTCGGCAGGATCCCTGGACTGCAGCGGTCTAATACCAACTGGATCCAAACTCAAAATGTAGCTAGCTAGTAACCACATTTATTTTAATTAAAAATAAATCAATAGAAGCTTTTTTTCCAGAGACTTTCAAAACATTCCAAAAACAACAAACAGAGCTCAACCCGCGTCAGTGATTGGATATCTGTCCCCCTCCCTCTTTGTCTTGTTCCTCCGACATTAGCAGTTCCTGAGCTACCTCACACACTTTATCCTGCACGTCAGGGTTGGGGTCGGCTCCAACTGAACGTCAGTCCGTTATGGAGTTTTTAATAGAGACGTTTGATGTCCAAGACAACCGATGTACACACCTAACTCAGATAATACCCACTGTGTCACTGTCTTCTACCTGGTCCCTGTCTAACCTGCTCTTATCCTCTGTGTGTGTGTGTGTGTGTGTGTGTGTGTGTGTGTGTGTGTGTGTGTGTGTGTGTGTGTGTGTGTGTGTGTGTGTGTGTGTGTGTGTGTGTGTGTGTGTGTGAGACAGGGAGTCGTTGATTGACAAGCGTATAGAGAGTGCTGTGTGTCAGATGCAGTCTGTCATTGAGCTCGGACGAGTCATCAGAGACCGCAGGACTCTGCCCGTTAAGGTAAGAGGACATCAACTGTGTGTGTGTTTTTTCTCTTAGCTAGCATTTGTTGTTGTCTTTGTATAGTACCACGTGTGTGTGATTGTTGTCGTTAATGTTGTTGATTGTAGTACTCCCTGAAGGTGGTAGTATGTATTTGTTGTGTCTAGTACACTAATGGTGGTTGTTGTTGTGTTGTGGTACCCCATGAAGTGTCTGTTGTTGTGTACTAACGGTTGTTGTTGTGTACTAACGGTTGTTGTTGTGTTGTAGTACCCCATGAAGTGTCTGTTGTTGTGTACTAACGGTTGTTGTTGTGTACTAACGGTTGTTGTTGTGTTGTAGTATCCCTTGAAGTGTCTGTTGTTGTGTACTAACGGTTGTTGTTGTGTTGTGTACTAACGGTTGTTGTTGTGTTGTGTACTAACGGTTGTTGTTGTGTTGTGTACTAACGGTTGTTGTTGTGTTGTGTACTAACGGTTGTTGTTGTGTTGTGTACTAACGGTTGTTGTTGTGTTGTGTACTAACGGTTGTTGTTGTGTTGTGTACTAACGGTTGTTGTTGTGTTGTGTACTAACGGTTGTTGTTGTGTTGTGTACTAACGGTTGTTGTTGTGTTGTGTACTAACGGTTGTTGTTGTGTTGTGTACTAACGGTTGTTGTTGTGTTGTGTACTAACGGTTGTTGTTGTTGTTGTGTACTAACGGTTGTTGTTGTTGTTGTGTACTAACGGTTGTTGTTGTTGTGTACTAACGGTTGTTGTTGTTTTGTGTTGTAGTATCCTCTAAAGGAGGTGGTAGTGATTCACCAAGATCCAGAAGCTCTGAGAGACATCACCTCCCTGCAGAAATACATCCTGGAGGTGAGAGATATGTACCTTAACACACATATATTCACTCGCTCGCCGGTCAGTTAATTGGGTACACTCATCTAGTACCGGGTTGGACCCCCGCTTTGCATCCAGAACATCCTGACTTCTTCGGGGTATTCTACAAGGTGTCGGAAACGTTCCACAGGGATGTTGGTCCATGCTGACGCGATGGCATCACACAGTTGCTGCAGATTGTATGGTGGTACATTCATGCTGCCCGTTCCATATCATCCCATTATGCTCTATAGGGTTGAGGTCTGGAGGACTGACCAGGTCTGGAGGACCTGCTGGGGGACTGACCAGGTCTGGGGGACCTGCTGGGGGACTGACCAGGTCTGGGGACTGACCAGGTCTGGGGGACTGACCAGGTCTGGAGGACTGACCAGGTCTGGGGGACTGACCAGGTCTGGAGGGGACTGACCAGGTCTGGAGGACCTGCTGGGGGACTGACCAGGTCTGGGGGACTGACCAGGTCTGGAGGACCTGCTGGGGGACTGACCAGGTCTGGGGACGGACCAGGTCTGGGGGACTGACCAGGTCTGGGGGACTGACCAGGTCTAAGGACTGACCAGGTCTGGGGACTGACCGGGTCTGGGGGGGACTGACCAGGTCTGGAGGGGACTGACCAGGGACTGACCAGGTCTGGGGGGGACTGACCAGGTCTGGGGGGGACTGACCAGGTCTGGGGACTGAGGACTGACCAGGTCTGGAGGACTGACCAGGTCTGGAGGACTGACCAGGTCTGGAGGACTGACCAGGTCTGGAGGACTGACCAGGTCTGGGGGACTGACCAGGTCTGGGGGAACCGACCAGGTCTGGGGGGGGACTGACCAGGTCTGGGGGGGGGGGGGGGGGGGGGGCGGGGACTGACCAGGTCTGGGGGGGGACTGACCAGGTCTGGGGGGGGACTGACCAGGTCTGGAGGACTGACCAGGTCTGGGGAACTGACCAGGTCGGGGGGACTGACGACTGGCCATGTCTGGGGGGGGACTGACGACTGACCAGGTCTGGGGGACTGACCAGGTCTGGGGACTGACCAGGTCTGGGGGACTGACCAGGTCTGGGGGACTGACCAGGTCTGGGGGACTGACCAGGACACTCTAGTAAACTGAACTCCCTGTCATGTTCCAGACTATGTTTTTCCACTCCTCAGTTGTCCAGTGTTGATGATGTCGTGGCCACTGGAGCCGCTGCTTCCTGTTTTTAGCTGATAGGAGTGGAACCCGGTGTGGTCGTCTGCTGCAATAGCCAATCAGTAACAGGGATCCACGAGTTGTGCGCTCAGAGATGAGAGTCGGACTGTGACGTTATTTGTCTGTTTTGTGGTCCGACCTGTTAGCTCGCAGGATTTTTCTCCTTCGACCTCTCGACTCCGGTGACTGGATGTGTTTGTGGCACCGTTCTCTGTAAACTCTAGAGACTGTTGTGTGTGGAAAGCCCAGGAGGATGGCCGTTTCTGAGATACTGGATCTGGCGTACCGACGATCATACCACGCTCTCGAAAGTCGCCTAGGTCACTCGTTTTGCCCATTTTATTTCACCTTTATTTAACTAGACAAGTCATTTAAGAACACATTCTTATTTACAATGACGGCCTACGAAAAGGCAAAAGGCCTCCTGCGGGAACGGGGGTTTGGGATTAAAAAATAAATAAGAACATATAAAAATAGGACAAAACACACATCCCGACGAGAGAGACAACACAACACTACATAAAGAGAGACCTAAGACAACAACACAGCAAGGCAGCAACACAACATGACAACAGCATGGTAGCAACACAACATGACAACAACATGGTAGCAACACAACATGGTAGCAACACAACATGACAACATGGTAGCAACACAACATGGTAGCAACACAACATGACAACAACATGGTAGCAACACAACATGACAACATGGTAGCAACACAACATGACAACAACATGGTAGCAACACATGACAACAGCATGGTAGCAACACATGACAACAGCATGGTAGCAACACATGACAACAGCATGGTAGCAACACATGACAACAGCATGGTAGCAACACATGACAACAGCATGGTAGCAACACATGACAACAGCATGGTAGCAACACATGACAACAACATGGTAGCAACACATGACAACAACATGGTAGCAACACAACATGGTAGCAGCACAACATGACAACAACATGGTAGCAACACAACATGGTAGCAGCACAACATGACAACAACATGGTAGCAACACAACATGACAACAGCATGGTAGCAACACAACATGACAACAACATGATAGAAACACAACATGACAACAACATGGTAGCAGCACAACATGACAACAACATGGTAGCAACACAACATGACAACAGCATGGTAGCAACACAACATGACAACAACATGATAGAAACACAACATGACAACAACATGGTAGCAGCACAACATGACAACAACATGGTAGCAACACAACATGACAACAGCATGGTAGCAACACAACATGACAACAACATGATAGAAACACAACATGACAACAACATGGTAGCAACACAACATGACAACAGCATGGTAGCAACACAACATGACAACAACATGATAGAAACACAACATGACAACAACATGGTAGCAGCACAACATGACAACAACATGGTAGCAGCACAACATGACAACAGCATGGTAGCAACACATGACAACAGCATGGTAGCAACACAACATGACAACAACATGGTAGCAACACAACATGACAACAACATGGTAGCAACACAACATGGTAGCAACACAACATGACAACAACATGGTAGCAACACAACATGGTAGCAACACAACATGACAACAGCATGGTAGCAACACAACATGACAACAGCATGGTAGTAACACAACATGACAACAGCATGGTAGCAACACATGACAACAACATGGTAGCAACACAACATGACAACAACATGGTAGCAACACAACATGACAACAGCATGGTAGCAACACAACATGACAACAACATGGTAGCAACACAACATGACAACAGCATGGTAGCAACACAACATGACAACAACATGGTAGCAACACCACATGACAACAGCATGGTAGCAGCACAACATGACAACAACATGGTAGCAACACCACATGACAACAACATGGTAGCAGCACAACATGGTAGCAACACAACATGACAACAGCATGGTAGTAACACAACATGACAACAGCATGGTAGTAACACAACATGACAACAGCATGGTAGCAACACATGACAACAACATGGTAGCAACACATGACAACAACATGGTAGTAACACATGACAACAACATGGTAGCAGCACAACATGACAACAACATGGTAGAAGCACAACATGACAACAACATGGTAGCAACACATGACAACAACATGGCAGCAACACATGACAACAGCATGGTAACAACACAACATGACAACAACATGGTAGCAACACAACATGACAACAACATGGTAGCAACACAACATGGTAGCAACACAACATGACAACAACATGGTAGCAACACAACATGACAACAGCATGGTAGCAACACAACATGACAACAGCATGGTAGCAACACAACATGACAACAACATGGTAGCAACACCACATGACAACAGCATGGTAGTAACACAACATGACAACAGCATGGTAGCAACACATGACAACAACATGGTAGCAACACATGACAACAACATGGTAGTAACACATGACAACAGCATGGTAGTAACACAACATGACAACAGCATGGTAGCAACACATGACAACAGCATGGTAGTAACACAACATGACAACAACATGGTAGCAACACATGACAACAACATGGTAGCAGCACAACATGACAACAACATGGTAGTAACACAACATGACAACAGCATGGTAGTAACACAACATAACAACAACATGGTAGCAACACATGACAACAACATGGCAGCAACACATGACAACAACATGGTAGCAGCACAACATGACAACAACATGGTAGCAACACAACATGACAGCACAACATGGTAGCAACACATGACAACAACATGGTAGCAACACATGACAACAACATGGTAGCAACACAACATGACAACAACATGGTAGCAACACAACATGACAACAACATGGTAGCAACACAACATGACAACAACATGGTAGCAACACAACATGACAACAACATGGTAGCAGCACAACATGACAACAACATGGTAGCAACACAACATGACAACAACATGGTAGCAACACATGACAACAACATGGCAGCAACACATGACAACAACATGGTAGCAACACATGACAACAACATGGTAGCAGCACAACATGACAACAGCATGGTAGCAACACATGACAACAACATGGCAGCAACACAACATGACAACAGCATGGTAGCAACACCACATGACAACAGCATGGTAGCAACACCACATGACAACAGCATGGTAGCAACACCACATGACAACAGCATGGTAGCAACACCACATGACAACAACATGGCGCCAGGCCAGACAGGGTGTTGAGAGAGGTGGGTGATGTGGGGCGCCAGGCCAGACAGGGCGTTGATAGAGGGACCAGGGTGATGTGGGGCGCCAGGCCAGACAGGGCGTTGATAGAGGGACCAGGGTGATGTGGGGCGCCAGGCCAGACAGGGCGTTGATAGAGGGACCAGGGTGATGTGGGGCGCCGGGCCAGACAGGGTGTTGATAGAGGGACCAGGGTGATGTGGGGCGCCAGGCCAGACAGGGTGTTGATAGAGGGACCAGGGTGATGTGGGGCGCCGGGCCAGACAGGGTGTTGATAGAGGGACCAGGGTGATGTGGGGCGCCAGGCCAGACAGGGCGTTGATAGAGGGACCAGGGTGATGTGGGGCGCCGGGTCAGACAGGGCGTTGATAGAGGGACCAGGGTGATGTGGGGCGCCGGGCCAGACAGGGTGTTGATAGAGGGACCAGGGTGATGTGGGGCGCCAGGCCAGACAGGGCGTTGATAGAGGGACCAGGGTGATGTGGGGCGCCGGGCCAGACAGGGTGTTGATAGAGGGACCAGGGTGATGTGGGGCGCAGGGCCAGACAGGTCGTTGATAGAGGTGAGTGATGTGGGGCGCCAGGCCAGACAGGGCGTTGATAGAGGGACCAGGGTGATGTGGGGCGCCAGGCCAGACAGGGCGTTGATAGAGGGACCAGGGTGATGTGGGGCGCCAGGCCAGACAGGGCGTTGATTGAGGTGGGTGATGTGGGGCGCCAGGCCAGACAGGGTGTTGATAGAGGGACCAGGGTGATGTGGGGCGCCAGGCCAGACAGGGCGTTGATTGAGGGATCAGGGTGATGTGGGGCGCCGGGCCAGACAGGGTGTTGATAGAGGGACCAGGGTGATGTGGGGCGCCAGGCCAGACAGGGTGTTGATAGAGGGACCAGGGTGATGTGGGGCGCCAGGCCAGACAGGGTGTTGATAGAGGGACCAGGGTGATGTGGGGCGCCAGGCCAGACAGGGCGTTGATTGAGGGATCAGGGTGATGTGGGGCGCCGGGCCAGACAGGGTGTTGATAGAGGGACCAGGGTGATGTGGGGCGCCAGGCCAGACAGGGTGTTGATAGAGGGACCAGGGTGATGTGGGGCGCCGGGCCAGACAGGGTGTTGATAGAGGGACCAGGGTGATGTGGGGCGCCAGGCCAGACAGGGCGTTGATAGAGGGACCAGGGTGATGTGGGGCGCCGGGCCAGACAGGGTGTTGATAGAGGGACCAGGGTGATGTGGGGCGCCAGGCCAGACAGGGCGTTGATAGAGGGACCAGGGTGATGTGGGGCGCCGGGCCAGACAGGGTGTTGATAGAGGGACCAGGGTGATGTGGGGCGCCGGGCCAGACAGGGTGTTGATAGAGGGACCAGGGTGATGTGGGGCGCAGGGCCAGACAGGTCGTTGATAGAGGTGAGTGATGTGGGGCGCCGGGCCAGACAGGGTGTTGATAGAGGGACCAGGGTGATGTGGGGCGCCGGGCCAGACAGGGTGTTGATAGAGGGACCAGGGTGATGTGGGGCGCAGGGCCAGACAGGTCGTTGATAGAGGTGAGTGATGTGGGGCGCCGGGCCAGACAGGGTGTTGATAGAGGGACCAGGGTGATGTGGGGCGCCGGGCCAGACAGGGTGTTGATAGAGGGACCAGGGTGATGTGGGGCGCAGGGCCAGACAGGGTGTTGATAGAGGGACCAGGGTGACGTGGGGCGCCGGGCCAGACAGGGTGTTGATAGAGGGACCAGGGTGATGTGGGGCGCCGGGCCAGACAGGGTGTTGATAGAGGGACCAGGGTGACGTGGGGCGCCGGGCCAGACAGGGTGTTGATAGAGAGACCAGGGTGATGTGGGGCGCAGGGCCAGACAGGGTGTTGATAGAGGGACCAGGGTGATGTGGGGCGCCGGGCCAGACAGGGTGTTGATAGATGGACCAGGGTGATGTGGGGCGCCGGGCCAGACAGGGCGTTGATAGAGAAACCAGGGTGATGTGGGGCGCTGGGCTGAAAGGATCAGCTCTCCCCCCGGTGGCTGGCTGGCCGCGTCAGAGACATGAACAATATTCTACTGCTGCTGCTGCTCTGTGTGACTCTGGCTCGGACTGATCCTTCCCTCACTACGGTTCCGTGACACACACACACACACACACACACACACACACACACACACACACACACACAAAACTTTTTTGGACCTTAGAGGGCATGAGATGTAAATCTCACACACTCACTCTTTCACACACACACACACACACAGAAGCATGCATTTTGTGTTTCCACTGATCTGGCGGTGTTGATTGTTGCTGGCAACAGAACAGAAGTGTGTTTCAGTCCTGGTGGTTGCTACCCAGCAGTCATCACCTCCCTCTGTTGTGTGTGTTTTAGTCCTGGTGGTCGCTACCCAGCAGTCATCACCTCCCTCTGTTGTGTGTGTTTTAGTCCTGGTGGTCGCTACCCAGCAGTCATCACCTCCCTCTGTTGTGTGTGTTTTAGTCCTGGTGGTCGCTACCCAGCAGTCATCACCTCCCTCTGTTGTGTGTGTTTTAGTCCTGGTGGTCGCTACCCAGCAGTCATCACCTCCCTCTGTTGTGTGTGTTTTAGTCCTGGTGGTCGCTACCCAGCAGTCATCACCTTCCCTCTGTGTGTGTGTTTTCAGTCCTGGTGGTCGCTACCCAGCAGTCATCACCTCCCTCTGTTGTGTGTGTTTTAGTCCTGGTGGTCGCTACCCAGCAGTCATCACCTCCCTCTGTTGTGTGTGTTTTAGTCCTGGTGGTCGCTACCCAGCAGTCATCGCCTCCCTCTGGTGTGTGTGTTTTAGTCCTGGTGGTCGCTACCCAGCAGTCATCACCTCCCTCTGTTGTGTGTGTTTCAGTCCTGGTGGTCGCTACCCAGCAGTCATCACCTCCCTCTGGTGTGTGTGTTTTAGTCCTGGTGGTCGCTACCCAGCAGTCATCACCTCCCTCTGTTGTGTGTGTTTTAGTCCTGGTTGTCGCTACCCAGCAGTCATCACCTCCCTCTGGTGTGTGTGTTTTAGTCCTGGTGGTCGCTACCCAGCAGTCATCACCTCCCTCTGTTGTGTGTGTTTTAGTCCTGGTGGTCGCTACCCAGCAGTCATCGCCTCCCTCTGTTGTGTGTGTTTTAGTCCTGGTGGTCGCTACCCAGCAGGCATCGCCTCCCTCTGTTGTGTGTGTTTTAGTCCTGGTGGTCGCTACCCAGCAGGCATCACCTCCCTCTGTTGTGTGTGTTTTAGTCCTGGTGGTCGCTACCCAGCAGTCATCACCTCCCTCTGTTGTGTGTGTTTTAGTCCTGGTGGTCGCTACCCAGCAGTCATCACCTCCCTCTGTTGTGTGTGTTTTAGTCCTGGTGGTCGCTACCCAGCAGTCATCGCCTCCCTCTGTTGTGTGTGTTTTAGTCCTGGTGGTCGCTACCCAGCAGTCATCACCTCCCTCTGTTGTGTGTGTTTTAGTCCTGGTGGTCGCTACCCAGCAGGCATCACCTCCCTCTGTTGTGTGTGTTTTAGTCCTGGTGGTCGCTACCCAGCAGTCATCACCTCCCTCTGTTGTGTGTGTTTTAGTCCTGGTGGTCGCTACCCAGCAGTCATCACCTCCCTCTGTTGTGTGTGTTTTAGTCCTGGTGGTCGCTACCCAGCAGTCATCACCTCCCTCTGTTGTGTGTTTTAGTCCTGGTGGTCGCTACCCAGCAGTCATCGCCTCCCTCTGGTGTGTGTGTTTTAGTCCTGGTTGTCGCTACCCAGCAGTCATCACCTCCCTCTGTTGTGTGTGTTTTAGTCCTGGTGGTCGCTACCCAGCAGTCATCGCCTCCCTCTGGTGTGTGTGTTTTAGTCCTGGTGGTCGCTACCCAGCAGTCATCACCTCCCTCTGTTGTGTGTGTTTCAGTCCTGGTGGTCGCTACCCAGCAGTCATCACCTCCCTCTGGTGTGTGTGTTTTAGTCCTGGTGGTCGCTACCCAGCAGTCATCACCTCCCTCTGTTGTGTGTGTTTTAGTCCTGGTGGTCGCTACCCAGCAGTCATCACCTCCCTCTGTTGTGTGTGTTTTAGTCCTGGTGGTCGCTACCCAGCAGTCATCACCTCCCTCTGTTGTGTGTGTTTCAGTCCTGGTGGTCGCTACCCAGCAGTCATCCCTCCCTCTGTTGTGTGTGTTTTAGTCCTGGTGGTCGCTACCCAGCAGTCATCACCTCCCTCTGTGTGTGTGTTTTAGTCCTGGTGGTCGCTACCCAGCAGTCATCACCTCCCTCTGTTGTGTGTTTTAGTCCTGGTGGTCGCTACCCAGCAGTCATCACCTCCCTCTGGTGTGTGTGTTTTAGTCCTGGTGGTCGCTACCCAGCAGTCATCACCTCCCTCTGTTGTGTGTTTTTAGTCCTGGTGGTCGCTACCCAGCAGTCATCACCTCCCTCTGTTGTGTGTGTTTTAGTCCTGGTGGTCGCTACCCAGCAGTCATCACCTCCCTCTGTTGTGTGTGTTTTAGTCCTGGTGGTCGCTACCCAGCAGTCATCACCTCCCTCTGGTGTGTGTGTTTTAGTCCTGGTGGTCGCTACCCAGCAGTCATCACCTCCCTCTGTTGTGTGTGTTTTAGTCCTGGTGGTCGCTACCCAGCAGGCATCACCTCCCTCTGTTGTGTGTGTTTTAGTCCTGGTGGTCGCTACCCAGCAGTCATCACCTCCCTCTGTTGTGTGTGTTTTAGTCCTGGTGGTCGCTACCCAGCAGTCATCACCTCCCTCTGTTGTGTGTGTTTTAGTCCTGGTGGTCGCTACCCAGCAGTCATCACCTCCCTCTGGTGTGTGTGTTTTAGTCCTGGTGGTCGCTACCCAGCAGTCATCACCTCCCTCTGTTGTGTGTGTTTTAGTCCTGGTGGTCGCTACCCAGCAGTCATCACCTCCCTCTGGTGTGTGTGTTTTAGTCCTGGTGGTCGCTACCCAGCAGTCATCACCTCCCTCTGTTGTGTGTGTTTTAGTCCTGGTGGTCGCTACCCAGCAGTCATCACCTCCCTCTGTTGTGTGTGTTTTAGTCCTGGTGGTCGCTACCCAGCAGTCATCACCTCCCTCTGTTGTGTGTGTTTTAGTCCTGGTGGTCGCTACCCAGCAGTCATCACCTCCCTCTGTTGTGTGTGTTTTAGTCCTGGTGGTCGCTACCCAGCAGTCATCACCTCCCTCTGGTGTGTGTGTTTTAGTCCTGGTGGTCGCTACCCAGCAGTCATCGCCTCCCTCTGTTGTGTGTGTTTTAGTCCTGGTGGTCGCTACCCAGCAGTCATCACCTCCCTCTGTTGTGTGTGTTTTAGTCCTGGTGGTCGCTACCCAGCAGTCATCACCTCCCTCTGGTGTGTGTGTTTTAGTCCTGGTGGTCGCTACCCAGCAGTCATCACCTCCCTCTGTTGTGTGTGTTTTAGTCCTGGTGGTCGCTACCCAGCAGTCATCGCCTCCCTCTGGTGTGTGTGTTTTAGTCCTGGTTGTCGCTACCCAGCAGTCATCGCCTCCCTCTGTTGTGTGTTTTAGTCCTGGTTGTCGCTACCCAGCAGTCATCACCTCCCTCTGTTGTGTGTTTTAGTCCTGGTGGTCGCTACCCAGCAGTCATCACCTCCCTCTGTTGTGTGTGTTTTAGTCCTGGTGGTCGCTACCCAGCAGGCATCACCTCCGTCTGGTGTGTGTGTTTTAGTCCTGGTGGTCGCTACCCAGCAGTCATCACCTCCCTCTGTTGTGTGTGTTTTAGTCCTGGTGGTCGCTACCCAGCAGTCATCACCTCCCTCTGGTGTGTGTGTTTTAGTCCTGGTGGTCGCTACCCAGCAGTCATCACCTCCCTCTGTTGTGTGTGTTTTAGTCCTGGTGGTCGCTACCCAGCAGTCATCGCCTCCCTCTGTTGTGTGTGTTTTAGTCCTGGTGGTCGCTACCCAGCAGTCATCACCTCCCTCTGTTGTGTGTTTTGTCCTGGTGGTCGCTACCCAGCAGTCATCACCTCCTCTGTTGTGTGTGTTTTAGTCCTGGTGGTCGCTACCCAGCAGTCATCACCTCCCTCTGTTGTGTGTGTTTTAGTCCTGGTGGTCGCTACCCAGCAGTCATCACCTCCCTCTGTTGTGTGTGTTTTAGTCCTGGTGGTCGCTACCCAGCAGTCATCACCTCCCTCTGTTGTGTGTGTTTTAGTCCTGGTGGTCGCTACCCAGCAGTCATCACCTCCCTCTGTTGTGTGTGTTTTAGTCCTGGTGGTCGCTACCCAGCAGTCATCACCTCCCTCTGTTGTGTGTGTTTTAGTCCTGGTGGTCGCTACCCAGCAGTCATCACCTCCCTCTGTTGTGTGTGTTTTAGTCCTGGTGGTCGCTACCCAGCAGTCATCACCTCCCTCTGGTGTGTGTGTTTTAGTCCTGGTGGTCGCTACCCAGCAGTCATCACCTCCCTCTGTTGTGTGTGTTTTAGTCCTGGTTGTCGCTACCCAGCATTCATCCCTCCCTCTGTTGTGTGTTTTAGTCCTGGTGGTCGCTACCAGCAGTCATCACCTCCCTCTGTTGTGTGTGTTTTAGTCCTGGTGGTCGCTACCCAGCAGTCATCACCTCCCTCTGGTGTGTGTGTTTTAGTCCTGGTGGTCGCTACCCAGCAGTCATCACCTCCCTCTGTTGTGTGTGTTTAGTCCTGGTGGTCGCTACCCAGCAGTCATCACCTCCCTCTGTTGTGTGTGTTTTAGTCCTGGTGGTCGCTACCCAGCAGTCATCACCTCCCTCTGTTGTGTGTGTTTTAGTCCTGGTTGTCGCTACCCAGCAGTCATCACCTCCCTCTGGTGTGTGTGTTTTAGTCCTGGTGGTCGCTACCCAGCAGTCATCACCTCCCTCTGGTGTGTGTGTTTTAGTCCTGGTGGTCGCTACCCAGCAGTCATCACCTCCCTCTGTTGTGTGTGTTTTAGTCCTGGTGGTCGCTACCCAGCAGTCATCACCTCCCTCTGTTGTGTGTGTTTTAGGTCCTGGTGGTCGCTACCCAGCAGTCATCACCTCCCTCTGTTGTGTGTGTTTTAGTCCTGGTGGTCGCTACCCAGCAGTCATCACCTCCCTCTGGTGTGTGTGTTTTAGTCCTGGTGGTCGCTACCCAGCAGTCATCACCTCCCTCTGGTGTGTGTGTTTTAGTCCTGGTGGTCGCTACCCAGCAGTCATCAGCCTCCCTCTGTTGTGTGTGTTTTAGTCCTGGTGGTCGCTACCCAGCAGTCATCACCTCCCTCTGGTGTGTGTGTTTTAGTCCTGGTGGTCGCTACCCAGCAGTCATCACCTCCTCTGGTGTGTGTGTTTTAGTCCTGGTGGTCGCTACCCAGCAGTCATCACCTCCCTCTGTGTGTGTGTTTTAGTCCTGGTGGTCGCTACCCAGCAGTCATCACCTCCCTCTGGTGTGTGTGTTTTAGTCCTGGTGGTCCGCTACCCAGCAGTCATCACCTCCCTCTGTTGTGTGTGTTTTAGTCCTGGTGGTCGCTACCCAGCAGTCATCACCCTTTCCCCTCCTTGTTGTGTGTGTTTTAGTCCTGGTGGTCGCTACCCAGCAGTCATCACCTCCCTCTGTTGTGTGTGTTTTAGTCCTGGTGGTCGCTACCCAGCAGTCATCGACCTCCCTCTGGTGTGTGTGTTTTAGTCCTGGTGGTCGCTACCCAGCAGTCATCACCTCCCTCTGTTGTGTGTGTTTTAGTCTGGTGGTCGCTACCCAGCAGTCATCACCTCCCTCTGTTGTGTGTGTTTTAGTCCTGGTGGTCGCTACCCAGCAGTCATCACCTCCCTCTGTTGTGTGTGTTTTAGTCCTGGTGGTCGCTACCCAGCAGTCATCACCTCCCTCTGTTGTGTGTGTTTTAGTCCTGGTGGTCGCTACCCAGCAGTCATCACCTCCCTCTGGTGTGTGTGTTTTAGTCCTGGTGGTCGCTACCCAGCAGTCATCACCTCCCTCTGTTGTGTGTGTTTTAGTCCTGGTGGTCGCTACCCAGCAGTCATCACCTCCCTCTGTTGTGTGTGTTTTAGTCCTGGTGGTCGCTACCAGCAGTTCATCACCTCC
>NW_024060676.1:15000-22020 GCF_016432855.1 Salvelinus namaycush | reverse complement strand
GATATGGGAGCACCATAGTAGGGTCCAAGTCAGTAGGCACCGGCCTAAGGGATTTATGGAGCTTTTCAAAAAAGTCCGAAAATATTCTAGTGTTGAATTATTCAGGAAAAACGACAGAGTGCCCTCTTTTTGGGTTACCAGGTGCCGCTATTGAAATCGAATGAAAATGACTTTTAAGGGCCTGCCCACGCCCATGCCCGATATGGGAGCACCATAGTAGGGGTCCAAGTCAGTAGGCACCGGCCTAAGGGATTTATGGAGCTTTTCAAAAAAAGTCCGAAAATATTCTATGTTGAACTATTCAGGAAAAACGACAGAGTGCCCTCTTTTTGGGTTACCAGGTGCCGCTATTGAAATCGAATGAAAATGACTTTTAAGGGCCTGCCCACGCCCATGCCCGATATGGGAGCACCATAGTAGGGGGTCCAAGTCAGTAGGCACCGGCCTAAGGGATTTATGGAGCTTTTCAAAAAAAGTCCGAAAATATTCTATGTTGAATTATTCAGGAAAAACGACAGAGTGCCCTCTTTTTGGGTTACCAGGTGCCGCTATTGAAATCGAATGAAAATGACTTTTAAGGGCCTGCCCACGCCCATGCCCGATATGGGAGCACCATAGTAGGGGTCCAAGTCAGTAGGCACCGGCCTAAGGGATTTATGGAGCTTTTCAAAAAAAGTCCGAAAATATTCTATGTTGAATTATTCAGGAAAAACGACAGAGTGCCCTCTTTTTGGGTTACCAGGTGCCGCTATTGAAATCGAATGAAAATGACTTTTAAGGGCCTGCCCACGCCCATGCCCGATATGGGAGCACCATAGTAGGGGTCCAAGTCAGTAGGCACCGGCCTAAGGGATTTATGGAGCTTTTCAAAAAAAGTCCGAAAATATTCTATGTTGAATTATTCAGGAAAAACGACAGAGTGCCCTCTTTTTGGGTTACCAGGTGCCCCTATTGAAATCGAATGAAAACGACTTTTAAGGGCCTGCCCACGCCCATGCCCGATATGGGAGCACCATAGTAGGGGTCCAAGTCAGTAGGCACCGGCCTAAGGGATTTATGGAACTTTTCAAAAAAAGTCCGAAAATATTCTATGTTGAATTATTCAGGAAAAACGACAGAGTGCCCTCTTTTTGGGTTACCAGGTGCCCCTATTGAAATCGAATGAAAACGACTTTTAAGGGCCTGCCCACGCCCATGCCCGATATGGGAGCACCATAGTAGGGGTCCAAGTCAGTAGGCACCGGCCTAAGGGATTTATGGAACTTTTCAAAAAAAGTCCGAAAATATTCTATGTTGAATTATTCAGGAAAAACGACAGAGTGCCCTCTTTTTGGGTTACCAGGTGCCCCTATTGAAATCGAATGAAAACGACTTTTAAGGGCCTGCCCACGCCCATGCCCGATATGGGAGCACCATAGTAGGGGTCCAAGTCAGTAGGCACCGGCCTAAGGGATTTATGGAGCTTTTCAAAAAAAGTCCGAAAATATTCTATGTTGAATTATTCAGGAAAAACGACAGAGTGCCCTCTTTTTGGGTTACCAGGTGCCCCTATTGAAATCGAATGAAAACGACTTTTAAGGGCCTGCCCACGCCCATGCCCGATATGGGAGCACCATAGTAGGGGTCCAAGTCAGTAGGCACCGGCCTAAGGGATTTATGGAACTTTTCAAAAAAAGTCCGAAAATATTCTATGTTGAATTATTCAGGAAAAACGACAGAGTGCCCTCTTTTTGGGTTACCAGGTGCCCCTATTGAAATCGAATGAAAACGACTTTTAAGGGCCTGCCCACGCCCATGCCCGATATGGGAGCACCATAGTAGGGGTCCAAGTCAGTAGGCACCGGCCTAAGGGATTTATGGAACTTTTCAAAAAAAGTCCGAAAATATTCTATGTTGAATTATTCAGGAAAAACGACAGAGTGCCCTCTTTTTGGGTTACCAGGTGCCCCTATTGAAATCGAATGAAAACGACTTTTAAGGGCCTGCCCACGCCCATGCCCGATATGGGAGCACCATAGTAGGGGTCCAAGTCAGTAGGCACCGGCCTAAGGGATTTATGGAGCTTTTCAAAAAAAGTCCGAAAATATTCTATGTTGAATTATTCAGGAAAAACGACAGAGTGCCCTCTTTTTGGGTTACCAGGTGCCCCTATTGAAATCGAATGAAAACGACTTTTAAGGGCCTGCCCACGCCCATGCCCGATATGGGAGCACCATAGTAGGGGTCCAAGTCAGTAGGCACCGGCCTAAGGGATTTATGGAGCTTTTCAAAAAAAGTCCGAAAATATTCTATGTTGAACTATTCAGGAAAAACGACAGAGTGCCCTCTTTTTGGGTTACCAGGTGCCGCTATTGAAATCGAATGAAAATGACTTTTAAGGGCCTGCCCACACCCATGCCCGATATGGGAGCACCATAGTAGGGGTCCAAGTCAGTAGGCACCGGCCTAAGGGATTTATGGAGCTTTTCAAAAAAAGTCCGAAAATATTCTATGTTGAACTATTCAGGAAAAACGACAGAGTGCCCTCTTTTTGGGTTACCAGGTGCCGCTATTGAAATCGAATGAAAATGACTTTTAAGGGCCTGCCCACGCCCATGCCCGATATGGGAGCACCATAGTAGGGGTCCAAGTCAGTAGGCACCGGCCTAAGGGATTTATGGAGCTTTTCAAAAAAAGTCCGAAAATATTCTATGTTGAATTATTCAGGAAAAACGACAGAGTGCCCTCTTTTTGGGTTACCAGGTGCCCCTATTGAAATCGAATGAAAACGACTTTTAAGGGCCTGCCCACGCCCATGCCCGATATGGGAGCACCATAGTAGGGGCCCAAGTCAGTAGGCACCGGCCTAAGGGATTTATGGAGCTTTTCAAAATTAGTCCGAAAATATTCTATGTTGAACTATTCAGGAAAAACGGCTATGTGCCCTCTTTTTGGGTTACCAGGTGCTGCTATTGAAATCGATCCTCACTACTGACACCACCTTATGTTAGTTTGGGTTACCAGGTGCTGCTATTGAAATCGAATGAAAATGATTTTAAATGGCCTGCAGACACCCATGCCCGCTATGGGAGCACCATACTATGGGCACAAGTCAGTGGGGGCCGGCCTGAGGGATTTATGGAGCTTTTCAAAAAAGGTCCGAAAATATTCTATGTTGAACTACTCAGGAAAAACGGCTAAGTGCCCTCTTTTGGGTTACCAGGTGCTCCTATTCTAATCGAATGAAAATGAATTTAAATGACCTGCAGACACCCATGCCCGCTATGGGAGCACCATACTATGGGCACAAGTCAGTGGGCACCGGCCTAAGGGATTTATGGAGCTTTTATATAAAATGTCTGTACTCATCCTCCCCTCCGTGCACCTGGTATTATTTTTGGGTTACCAGGTGCTCCTATTCTAATCGAATGAAAATGAATTTAAATGACCTGCAGACACCCATGCCCGCTATGGGAGCACCATACTATGGGCACAAGTCAGTGGGCACCGGCCTAAGGGATTTATGGAGCTTTTCAAAAATAAGGTCTGAATACTTTCTATGTTGAACTACTCAGGAAAAACGACAGAGTGCCCACTTTTTGGGTTACCAGGTGCCCCTATTTAAATCGAATGAAAACGAATTTAAATGACCTGCAGACACCCATGCCCGCTATGGGAGCACCATACTACGGGCACAAGTCAGTAGGCACCGGCCTAAGGGATTTATGGAGCTTTTATATAAAAGGTCTGTCCGCATCCTCACTACTGACACCACCTTATGTTAGTTTGGGTTACCAGGTGCTGCTACAGAAATCGAATGAAAATGACTTTTAAGGGCCTGCCCACACCCATGCCCGATATGGGAGCACCATACTACGGGCACAAGTCAGTGGCCACCGGCCTAAGGGATTTATGGAGCTTTTATATAAAATGTCTGTACTCATCCTCCCCTCCGTGCACCTGGTATTATTTTTGGGTTACCAGGTGCTCCCATTCTAATCGAATGAGTGCACCTGGTATTATTTTTGGGTTACTAGGTGCTCCTATTGAAATCGAATGAAAATGACACACAAAGACAAGGATTAATTGCAAAAAATATTGTATTTATTTAGAGTTATTCATGGATTGATTTGTCCCTCAATTAGTCTCCGAGCCTGGCTTGCATTATGAGGCAAATTATGGGAACGGTAGTAGCGTGCCTGCGTCTCCAGGGAGTGACACATGTGGTCAGCCACAGTTCCACGGTCTGTAAGCGACCCAAGATTAAAGTTTAATGTGGCAATGCTTCTTCTAATTGTACCAAATGTCACTTTCCTTCCAATGCCAAACTCTGCAAAAATCTTACCCACACAATCACAGAGATTACCGTATGGTTTACCAGAGCATGTGAAAAAGAAGAGTGTTGTGTCTGGGGTCATTCCACTCAGATGAGGCCTGATCCGATGGAATCGTTGAAGCCAAGTGTATTCCTCATCAGATATAACAATTCTGCACTCCCCGAAGCTGTAGTTAGTTTTGTGGCTTGCTACAGTCATTTGATAAACCCCACTTTCATTGGTTATTTCATTGAAATCACTCTCACCGAACATGGTGACTGGGGATCGTCGAGTTCCATTAAAAGTCGCCAACCGGCTGGACATGAGAGCCGCAAACCTGCGTCTGTCAGATGAGGTGGCTCGGACTTCCAGCCTGCTGAGAACAGAAGGAATAGATGCATTGCTTAGCTCCAAAAATCGTTTTAACTCCGCAGCGCTGAGCACCTCGTCCCTGCAGCGTCTGCGAAATTGTGCCATGTGCGTTGCCAGGCTCTGCCTAGAATCCCTGTCTATCTTTGCCAAGCAGAGTAACAATTTGCGAATTACACTGGCTTTAGCTTGCAGACCATTCGGCCGGAACTGAATAAGATATTTCAGGAAACTTCTAACATCTGATCGGTATAGTTTTAATGTGGATGGTGCCAAACTACGGCCTTCACATGTCCGGTACCACTCATACACACGCATGTAGTTGTCCAGAAAACACAGGCCTTCATCGGATTTGTCCTCGGACATAATGCGGAGGAATTCCCGTACTCGTGACAGACTGGTGTGACTATTGTCTATTCTTTTAACTGAAGGGTTAATACCCTTAATATAGGTAGCATATTCATTCAAAATGACATCACTCAAACCTTCAGTTGTGGACGGCACACCACCGCCGCCTCCATCACTTTCGCTATCGGTGGAAGGCGACATGACGCTGCATTGCTCCCCCGGTTCCGAGCATTGTTCACCGGTTGACTGCACCGTCGCCTGACTGGTTGACTGCACCGCTGACTGCTCACTCTCGCCACTCAGCTGCTGTTCTGCGGACAACTCACTTCCAACGCCGTTGTTAGGCTCCATACAATCCCCTGGGTAGGCCTGCTGTGTCTCAGCCGAAATCGGGCTACATTGCACGGCATGATTCCATTCCATAGATGCGTGTGTAAGTCCATGGACAGTCTTAAAATGTTTGTCTATCCGCGAAATATGCGTCTTGGTACAAAGTCCACAGTCATGTCGTTTTTGTTTGCTGTCCATAGCTAGCTTCTCTCTCCTGCCTTCCTGTGTGTATGTTTGTTAGCTTCCAACCGTCGCCTAATCAATGGCCTAATTATCACCAGGTGTGGATACAGGTGCGGCGCGAGCGGGGCACGGGCGGGGCACGGGCGGGGCAAGGGCGGGGCTGTGTCATAGCTATGCCCTGCTTAGGGCTATAGACATGAATTGTTATGCCGGAAAATAGGCACCTTGAATGGGATTCAATTCATAGAGCACTGCCCTTGGAGCCCACAGGCTCAGATGCCACATGCCACAATACCACTTCCACATACCACAATGCCACTTCCACATACCACAATGCCACTTCCACATACCACAATGCCACTTCCACATACCACAATGCCACTTACACAAGTGTCAAACGCCCCTTCACCAAGTGCCAAACGCCCCAACCCTAACCCTAACCCTAACCCTAAGAAGGTCGTAAGTTCCATCAGCAGTGCCACAGGTGCCATAGGTGCCAAACCCCTGCCTGGGTAATTTTTAAAGCTATTTAAAAAAAAAAAATATGCCGGGCAAGAGGCACTCTGACCGGGGTAACATTAGGTGTGCACTGCCCCCCCCTGGAGCCCTGTGGCACTTGGCACTTGGCACTTGGCACTTTAAACCTTTCATAAGTGCCATAGGTGCCAGACCCCTGACTGGGTCATTTTAAATACAGGATAATAGGCTACACACATTAAATACTATGCCGGGCAAGAGGCACTCTGACCGGGGTAACATTAGGTGTGCACTGCCCCCCTGGAGCCCTGTGGCACTTGGCACTTGGCACTTGGCACTTTAAACCTTTCATAAGTGCCATAGGTGCCAGACCCCTGACTGGGTCATTTTAAATACAGGATAATAGGCTACACACATTAAATACTATGCCGGGCAAGAGGCACTCTGACCGGGGTAACATTATGTGTGCACTGCCCCCCTGGAGCCCTGTGGCACTTGGCACTTGGCACTTGGCACTTTAAACCTTTCATAAGTGCCATAGGTGCCAGACCCCTGACTGGGTCATTTTAAATACAGGATAATAGGCTACACACATTAAATACTATGCCGGGCAAGAGGCACTCTGACCGGGGTAACATTATGTGTGCACTGCCCCCCTGGAGCCCTGTGGCACTTGGCACTTGGCACTTGGCACTTTAAACCTTTCATAAGTGCCATAGGTGCCAGACCCCTGACTGGGTCATTTTTAAAGGATAAAGGGCTACACACATTAAATACTATGCCGGGCAAGAGGCACTCTGACCGGGGTAACATTATGTGTGCACTGCCCCCCTGGAGCCCTGTGGCACTTGGCACTTGGCACTTGGCACTTTAAACCTTTCATAAGTGCCATAGGTGCCAGACCCCTGACTGGGTCATTTTAAATACAGGATAATAGGCTACACACATTAAATACTATGCCGGGCAAGAGGCACTCTGACCGGGGTAACATTATGTGTGCACTGCCCCCCTGGAGCCC
>NW_024060676.1:0-2500 GCF_016432855.1 Salvelinus namaycush | reverse complement strand
GACGAACATTTTCATCTAATTATAACCGTTTTTCTATAAAACATTTTAATAGAAAATCGTGTTTTAATGTTTTGGGGAAAAAAATCACTTGCCTGTACAATAGATTCCTATGGTTCCGAAATTTTTTTTACAGTGGATAACTGTTGACCATCACGAGAGAGGGTATGAGCCAAAATTTGGGGCATCTAGCCCATCGGGAATTATGTTTTATCATTATTTCAAGATTTCGGGAATTGGTCGAAAAAGTGACAGAGTGCCACTGCCGTGCACCTGGTATTATTTTTGGGTTACCAGGTGCATATTTTTATAATGGTTTTAAATGATTTTAGATAGGCTACATACCTCAATACCCTATATGGAACAACCATACTACGGACCCAAGTCAGTTGGGGCCGGCCTGAGTGATTTATGAAGCTTTTAAAAAATGTCTGTACTCATCCTCCCTTCTGTGCACCTGGTATTATTTTTGGGTTACCAGGTGCTCCTATTGAAATCGAATGAGTGCACCTGGTATTATTTTTGGGTTACCAGGTGCTGCTATTGAAATCGAATGAAAATGATTTTAAATGGCCTGCAGACACCCATGCCCGCTATGGGAGCACCATACTATGGGCACAAGTCAGTGGGGGCCGGCCTGAGGGATTTATGGAGCTTTTCAAAAAAGGTCCGAAAATATTCTATGTTGAACTACTCAGGAAAAACGGCTAAGTGCCCTCTTTTGGGTTACCAGGTGCTCCTATTCTAATCGAATGAAAATGAATTTAAATGACCTGCAGACACCCATGCCCGCTATGGGAGCACCATACTATGGGCACAAGTCAGTGGGCACCGGCCTAAGGGATTTATGGAGCTTTTATATAAAATGTCTGTACTCATCCTCCCCTCCGTGCACCTGGTATTATTTTTGGGTTACCAGGTGCTCCTATTCTAATCGAATGAAAATGAATTTAAATGACCTGCAGACACCCATGCCCGCTATGGGAGCACCATACTATGGGCACAAGTCAGTGGGCACCGGCCTAAGGGATTTATGGAGCTTTTCAAAAATAAGGTCTGAATACTTTCTATGTTGAACTACTCAGGAAAAACGACAGAGTGCCCACTTTTTGGGTTACCAGGTGCCCCTATTTAAATCGAATGAAAACGAATTTAAATGACCTGCAGACACCCATGCCCGCTATGGGAGCACCATACTACGGGCACAAGTCAGTAGGCACCGGCCTAAAGGATTTATGGAGCTTTAGAAAAAATGTATGTAGTCATCCCGCACTACTGACACCACCTTATGTTAGTTTGGGTTACCAGGTGCCGCTATTGAAATCGAATGAAAACTGACTTTTAAGGGCCTGCCCACACCCATGCCCGATATGGGAGCACCATACTACGGGCACAAGTCAGTGGCCACCGGCCTAAGGGATTTATGGAGCTTTTCAAAAAAAGTCCGAAAATATTCTATGTTGAACTATTCAGGAAAAACGACAGAGTGCCCTCTTTTTGGGTTACCAGGTGCCCCTATTGAAATCGAATGAAAATGACTTTTAAGGGCCTGCCCACGCCCATGCCCGATATGGGAGCACCATAGTAGGGGTCCAAGTCAGTAGGCACCGGCCTAAGGGATTTATGGAGCTTTTCAAAAAAAGTCCGAAAATATTCTATGTTGAACTATTCAGGAAAAACGACAGAGTGCCCTCTTTTTGGGTTACCAGGTGCCGCTATTGAAATCGAATGAAAATGACTTTTAAGGGCCTGCCCACACCCATGCCCGATATGGGAGCACCATAGTAGGGGTCCAAGTCAGTAGGCACCGGCCTAAGGGATTTATGGAGCTTTTCAAAAAAAGTCCGAAAATATTCTATGTTGAACTATTCAGGAAAAACGACAGAGTGCCCTCTTTTTGGGTTACCAGGTGCCGCTATTGAAATCGAATGAAAATGACTTTTAAGGGCCTGCCCACGCCCATGCCCGATATGGGAGCACCATAGTAGGGGTCCAAGTCAGTAGGCACCGGCCTAAGGGATTTATGGAGCTTTTCAAAAAAGTCCGAAAATATTCTATGTTGAACTATTCAGGAAAAACGACAGAGTGCCCTCTTTTTGGGTTACCAGGTGCCGCTATTGAAATCGAATGAAAATGACTTTTAAGGGCCTGCCCACACCCATGCCCGATATGGGAGCACCATAGTAGGGGTCCAAGTCAGTAGGCACCGGCCTAAGGGATTTATGGAGCTTTTCAAAAAAAGTCCGAAAATATTCTATGTTGAACTATTCAGGAAAAACGACAGAGTGCCCTCTTTTTGGGTTACCAGGTGCCGCTATTGAAATCGAATGAAAATGACTTTTAAGGGCCTGCCCACGCCCATGCCCGATATGGGAGCACCATAGTAGGGGTCCAAGTCAGGTAGGCACCGGCCCTAAGGGATTTATGGAGCTTTTCAAAAAAAGTCCGAAAATATTCTATGTTGAATATTCAGGAAAAACGACAGAGTGCCCTCTTTTTGGGT